>NW_013952981.1:217738-225785 GCF_001266775.1 Austrofundulus limnaeus | reverse complement strand
CCCCTTTGTTCTCGAGGAACTACGAAGGTCATGGAGGAGGATCCTTCAGGAGCAAACATTAGGATGCCCTTGAACATTTTGAAATTTTGAAATTTGTGTTGGCAGGCAGGTGGGGTCAAATGACCATGGAGTGCCGTTGATGGCTCCTCTTTTTGCCAATGAGTCTGCCAGCTCATTAAAGTGTTTGTCTTGGCCTGGCACACGTGAGTGGCCTCTGACCTTTTTCCAGTAAATCTGTAGGTTGTGTGAAGTCACGAGGTGATCACAAGCCATGAAAAGGTCTTTGTGTTTTACTGGTTTGTTGTTGCAATTGCGGAAGTCTTTTTGTTTCCACAACGCAAGGTGGCAAATGAAGCTTAGTCTAGCATAGTTGGAGTCTGTGCAGATGAATTAGGTTTGAATGGAGTGTTTTACTGCAGTTTGCAGTGTGAGCAGAATGCCAGCGATTTTAGAGTATTGGGATGTTTGCGATCCTAAGCTGAAATTGAAAGTTTGTTGCTCTTTGTCTTGGAGCAGAACGAGGCCAACACCTGCTTTGCATGTTGTGTCATGGTGGAAGCAACATCCATCTACATAGACAGTGGTCATTCTTTGGCAAATGTTTTCATCAAAATAATGGCGGTTTGGATGTTCTATAATCGTGATTGTTTCAACTGGGGTTTCAGTTATTGGCACATCTTGCGTGCATTGTTGGCAGGCTGCYAGGTCTGTGCCTAAAGGTGACTTTTTATTTTGGCCATAAAGGATTTGTAGGTCAAAATTTTGAAGGACCATGAGCCAAGATGCAACACGAGCATTTGTTACCACACCATCTCTAATGCGTTGACTATTGAGAAAGGTTACTGGTTGGTGTTGGGTTTCACCGATGACCTTTTGGCCTCCTAGGTAGCTGGAGAAATGTTTCACTGCCCAGACTGTGGACAGGAGAGCTTTCTCACAGTCAGAGTACTTTAGTTCTGGACCTGCTAGTGTCTTACTAGCGTAGGCTACAACACTTTTGTCACAGTCGTGTATCTGGTACAGACCAGCGCTTAAGCAGTGAGCTGAGAAGCCCACTTCAAGATGGAACTCTTTGCTGTGGTCTAGGTAGACCAGGCATGGGGCTGAGCACAGTTTGGCTTTGAGACCGTCCATAGCTAGTTGCTGTGTCTCAGTCCAAGTAAAAGGGACGTCCTTTTTAAGGAGTTCTGTCAGTGGTTTAGCCAGATCTGCGTAGTTTTCTAAAAACTGTCGGGAGTAGTTGCAAACTCCAAGTAAACTGTGCAGCTCTGTGAGGTTGGAGGGTGTTTTAATGGTAGTTATGCCTTGGGTTCTGCTTAGTTGAGGCTGTACGTCGTTAGGGCCAACTAGCAGACCGACATAGTTGACTTTGGTTTTGCACCAATGACATTTCAAAAGTGAGATTTTGGCACCAACTGATGTTAGTTGGTCAAGAATGTGTTCGATCTCAGCTAGATGAGAGTCTAAAGTAGGTTGTCAGAGGAGGATGTCATCCACATAAATAAGGGTTCCCCTTTCGTTTGAATCAGGGCAAGCCTTATTTAAGAAGATGTTGAACTCCGCCGGGGAGTTGGCATAGCCGAAGGGGCACCTGGTAAAGGTGTACTGGCGGCTAGTGAAGGTGAAAGCTAGCTTGTGTTGGTCTGCTATGTGTACTGGAATTGTCCAGAACCCAGAGGCAACATCAAGTGTTGAAAAGTATTTTGCATCTCTTACCTTTGGTAGTTCCTGATGGAGTTGGGTCATTGGCCACCTGGATAACATAACATGTTGGTTCAGTTTCCTGCAGTCAATGGTGAGTCTCCATTTACCGTTTGGTTTCAAAACAGGCCATAAAGGAGCCGAATAGGTACTGTTACAGGGCCTTATTATGCCTTTGTCTAAGAGATTGTCAATGATTTCCTGGACCGGTTCATAAGCGGCCAAGGGGATTTTGTACTGCCTGATGTAGGTAGGTGGTGAGTCAGGAGGAGTTGGGATGTGGACTGTGTGGGTTGAGGTTAGTCCACAGTCCAGTGAGTCTATTGAAAATGAGTCTTTATATTTTAAGAGGGCCTGACAAAGTTTTTCTCTTTCTTCATCTGTTTCAAGTGCGTCTGCTTGAGCAACCACTTGGTCTATTTGGGATTCGACCGATACTGGTGTCGACTCAGGAGGAGGAGACTCTACAGTGTTGTCTGGAGTCTTGATTGATTGGCACACTGATAGGACATCGTACGTCTTTAGCACCAGTTTGTCTTTTTCTGTTAGGTCAGCACGGTGTACTGAGTCTTGGTTAAGGTGAATGGCTGGGAACAAGGCAACAATCTAAGAGGGTTTTGTGTACAAAACCTGTTCGGTTTGTTGGTCTAGTAGTAAGTTTTGCGGGAGCCCCACTAGGAAGGGAATGGTCAGTTCAAAGTCATGAAACATAGTATTGATTAGCCAACCTAGTGGGGTGTTTYTAGGTATTAAGATCTCTTCTCTGTTTGTATTACAAACTGGGAGGTTAGTGACTCTAGAGTCTAGGCTCATAAGGGGCGTGGCATCCAGTAAGAGTCCTAGCTCTATGAAAGTTGGAGATGGCTGAAAGACAGCTTGTGAATGATTGAGGGTTTGGTCTGGCAGGATGTGTATCCTGACAGGTTTGTTTTGAGTGTGTGGAGGTATCAAGATATTTTGGTTGTTGGCAATCTGACAGACTTCAGGGATTGTTTGTCCCGCCTTCAGGTTGCTTGCACTGGGAACGTCATAAGTTTGGTTGATGGCTGTTAAGGACCACAACATTTGGTTAACTGTTTCTACTTGTACAGCTAGTTTTACAAGTAGGTCACAACCTAAGTACATGGAATGAGGTAAGTTTGGGACCACGAGGAATGAGTGTGTTCGTTCTCTGCGGTTCCAACTTAGTGGGAGAGCGACAGCTCCTACTGCTGGTAGGATGCTGTGTGAATTTGGTTCAGCTGGAAAATGGAACTTCTTCTGTATTAGATGAAGTTTTGGGTAGTTTTGGGTCAGTGTATTGTACAGCTCTTGTGTATCGTACAGCTCTTGGCTGATTGCCGATTTGTCTGACCATAATGAAAGGAAAACATCAGTTCATGGGTACTTTGCACCTTTAAGCCATCCATTACCTGTGGTAGGTAATGTTCAGTGGATGGTGAGGGCAAAAGTGTGCAGAGAAAGGTGTCACTCTTTCGTGAACTCAGGTTAAGTGGTTGGGCCTCTTGGTCTGATGCACTGTCTGATTGAGGTGTGTTGACACCATCAAGGGAGTTGGTCTTGGATGGTGTATGGGGTGTGTTTTCATTTCTTTCTAGGGCAAAGCATTGTGCATCTGTTTCAGTAGGAAATGTTATTGAGAGGGGCTTTCTTTCCTGGACCCAAACCTTGAGATTTTTGCAATCGATCAAAGGCTGGAAACAGTTCAAAAGATCCTGTCCGACGAGAAAGGGAATGGATTCAAAAGGAGACATGTACACTGGGTGTACGAGAGTCATGGGGCCTATCTGTAGTTCCACCAAAGCAACTGAAGTGATGGTGGTGTCAGAAGGAGTATAAGGTTAGATTTCTAACACACAGGGTTGGAGAGACAATCTCTGGTTAGCGCGGTAGACTGTGGCTTGTAGCTTCTTGAACAAGCTGGAGGACATCAAAGTCACATCCGCGGCCGTGTCGAAGAGCTTCATGGCTCAAAGTCCCTTCTAAGGTAAGTGACAGGTAGAGTTTCCGTGCGACTTCCTTTTCAGTTAGATCACATAGAAACTGTTGGACTGGTGGTTCCACTGGGAACCTAGGAYTATCATCGATTGAGGTTAAGTCCTCTTGATCTGTTTGGACCACTAAGACTGCGCTGGGAGAGTTTGAGTCTTCTTCCAGCGGTTCTATGTCAGGGGTAGCTGACACAGAGTTGTCACCGGTGTCCATAGAGTCTGAGGTGTCCTCAATGTCAACCGATGGAGGTGTTAAGTCGGTGGTTTCTATTTTAAGAACCTGGTTGGAGTCTTCTTGAGGCTCGGGTTCAGGTTCTTTGGAATAAATAGATAGAATATCTGCCTTTTTATTTTTGTTCTTCTTTTTGAAATATTTTTCAATGACTCTTTGAATTAAGTCATCAGAGACCTGACCCTGAGTTTTAGACTTTTCATCTTGGGGCTTAGGTGAATGTTTTCCTTTTTCAGGTAGATCACGGCGTTGGCGTGAGTGTTCAAACTCTCGCCGTGGGCGTCAGTCCTGGTAGGGCCTCTGAGGATAATCATGTTTTTCATACCTTTGTCTCTGATTGGGAAAACGTCTGTCCTTGGTAGCCTCCTCTGTAGCTTGACTTATGGGGAGGTCTACCTTGTCTAGAGTCTGGGTGTCTGTGTGAGTCTTTGCTCGGTGGGGATCTGTCGGGGCGGAACTGTGATTTCCAGCCCATCTTGGGTGAGGAGGAGGCCGATTTGACTCTGTTTGAGTCAGGTCTGGCTGTGGCTCCTTCCAGTTCTAATGCCATGTCTCTTGTGTCCAATGCTAGGACTGCACTTGGCTCTGTTTGTCTATGTTGCCTGACTTTTTGGAAAGCTAGGCAAGCGTATTCACGCAAGTTTTGAATAGAGGTTTGTGTTGGGGTTCACCGTAACACCTAGCTGTTGTTTTACAGAGAAATGTAAGTTCTGAACAAACAGAGCTTTGAAGTTTAGGTCACGTTCCATGTCAGGGTAATTTCTGGGCCCAAAAATGCATGCAAAAGCCTGGAGTAAAATTTATTGGGATTTTCGTTCGGCCCCTGTTTGAAAGTCATGGCCAAAGTCAGTCCTGTCTGATGAGAAAAGTCTGAATACTCCTGCTCAATGGCTAGACACAAACTGTTCCATTCGGATTTTGTTAGAGGGGTCTGACAGTCAAGAAACTTACCAAACTCACAGTTAGAGGTGAGCTTCATTAGGTAGATCTTGTCTTCGACCGTAGTTTCAGGGTAATCTCTGCTTTAAAAAATTCCACGTCATTTAAGTAAGCTCTGCTGTCATGTGATGTCCAGGTGTCGGGTCAAAACGAGGGAAATTTAGGGCTATTTTGTGTAGATGGTGAGAAGTAGGTCTACGTGAAGGGTAGGATCTCAGCTGATGAGGTGAGGGGTGACAGGATTTAGCAGAAATAAACCCAGGGTGCAGGCAGGCTTCAAAAGTAGAACAAAAGATTTATTAAAGTAACAAAAACTGCTGTAGAGACAGCTCAAACTTACAGGGACTCTCAAGGATCACACAAGCAGGGGGAACAGAACACAATGAACCGACTGAGACAAGACAGGACTTAAATACACTGACAACTAATGGATGAACTGAAAACACCTGGTGAGAAACACGAGGGTGACAATCGGACTAATGGGGAGCAGCTGGGCTTAGACACACTGGGAACATAGAAACACTAGGAAAACCAAGGTGAAAACTGACAAACCATGACAGTACCCCGCCCTTAACGATCGTCTCCCGACAATCAACAAGGAGAGGGCACGGAACAAGGGGTGACAGGACAAAACAAACTCAAAGACAAAACACAAAAGTCCATGGGAAACAGACAGAAAAATCATCCCACACAGGGCAAGAGTCCAGGGGGATGACCAGGGAACCACCCATGGCGAGACCTCACAGGAGCAGACGCCGAGCCCCAGGAGGAGGCGGAGGCAGATGCAGAGCCACAGGAGGAGGCGAGAGCAGACGCAGAGCCACAGGAGGAGGCGGGAGCAGATGCAGAGCCACAGGAGGTGGCGGGAGCAGACGCAGAGCCACAGGAGGAGGCGGGAGCAGACGCAGAGCCACAGGAGGAGGCGGGAGCAGACGCAGAGCCAAGGGAGGAGGCGGGAGCAGACACGGAGCCAAGGGAAGAGGTGGGAGCATACGCGGAGCCAAGGGAGGAGGCGGAAGCAGACGTGGAGCCAAGGGAGGGGGCGGGAGCAGACGTGGAGCCAAGGGAGGAGGCGGGAGCCGAAAAAACCCCTCGAGAGCCGCTTCTCTCGGAGGAGAGATCCCCGAGAGACGGGCAGCCGCCTCAGCCAACTCTTTTCTGCACTGCAGAAAAATCTCATTCATGTCCAAAAAAATATTCTTGCCTGCAGGCTGGGTACTTGGTCGGTTCATTATGACAGGATTTAGCAGAAATAAACCCAGGGTGCAGGCAGGCTCCAAAAGTAGAACAAAAGATTTATTAAAGTAACAAAAACTGCTGTAGAGACAGCTCAAACTTACAGGGACTCTCAAGGATCACACAAGCAGGGAGAACAGAACACAATGAACAGACACAAGACTGAGACAAGACAGGACTTAAATACACTGACAACTAATGGATGAACTGAAAACACCTGGTGAGAAACRCGAGGGTGACAATCAGACTAATGGGGAGCAGCTGGGCTTAGACACACTGGGAACATAGAAACACTAGGAAAACCAAGGTGAAAACTGACAAACCATGACANGTGACAATCAGACTAATGGGGAGCAGCTGGGCTTAGACACACTGGGAACATAGAAACACTAGGAAAACCAAGGTGAAAACTGACAAACCATGACAAGGGGTCTTGTCCTCATGCATCTGTGGTGTCAGGAGTTTGAATGTGATGTCTCTAGTATCTTTCAGTTAGTGGCATGTACTCACCTGAACGTCCATCTATGGGGCCAAGCGGTTGAGTGTGACGTCTATGGTCTCCTCCCATTGACGGCACGTACTCACCTGGGCATTCATCTCTTCCTTCTTGTCTGTCATCTTGATCTGAAGAAGAAGATCCAGCTGCCAGGTTGGTGACTGGAGTCGGTGGTCCTGCTCTGTGGCAAAGATCAAACCTGGTAGTGGTAAGAGGTTTACTTGTCAAAGTTCTAATTCTGTCTTGGGCTTGGTCATGCTGTTGCACCAGCAAGTGGTATTTATAGTCAAGGTCAGACAGCTGTTGCTTCAAGCTGCTAATTGTCCTCTGGTCAGTGTGTTGTTGTTCAGAAAACGTCTGGGCGTGTCTACCGGTTTTGTCAAGCTGTTCATAAAGGTTGGCGGTCAAGTTTGAAGCGGTTTTGTTGTCTATTTGGAGATCTCTAAAGGCTACTCTCAGGCCTGTCAGTTCTTCATTTTGTTGGTCTAGCTCCATTTGTACATGTTGATACTTTGTTTGAAGTTGCTGGTATTCATCAGTTGTTTTAGTTGTGTTAAGTTTTAGAGAAGCTAGTTCAATCTTTAGCTTGGCCACTTCTGAGGTTAATGTTTGCAACTCTTGTTGTTTTCGGGATATTTCAGCGCAAAGTTGTGCGTTTTGATCTTTCTCTGCCTGTAACTGTACATAGTGGGTTTCATTTACTGTATGTTGGTTACAGCAAGTTTTGCAGTTATTAACTCTGTTTTTGTCTGATTTAGTTCAACCTGTAGTTGAGCTTTCTCCTGGTTTAAGGCTTCTGTCTCGTTCTGTTTCAGATGTAGGTGTGACAGAAGTAGTTTACGTTCAGATCGTTCTAAATCCAGGTTTCGTTCAAACTGAGTTTGTTTGTCTTTCAGTGTGTCCAAGTTTTCATTCTGTTTTTGAATCTTTATGCTTGCTTGCGATATTAGTTTGTCAGCAATCTTCAAACAAGTTGCTAAGATGCAAGCTAGACTCCCTAGCACTTTGTGGGATTCCTTATCTTTAAGTTTAGAATCGAGGGCTGCTGATATTAACTCCTGTTGTTCAGTACTCCTGTATCATTTGACAGAAGCTGTTCCAGATATCCAGGGAGTATTGATGAGGTGAGTGTGATCAGGGCCTGCTCTAAAGGTTCAAGTGTCTCAGAAGCCCCCTTTGTTTCAGGCTTGGTTAAGGAGGGTTCTGTTTTAGAGGCTGGATCAGCCATCTTGTTTGTTGTTTGACTTAAAGATAAGCTTCAACAGTTGGCTTTAAGTTTGTACAAAAGGGTTAAATGTTTAAAAGTTAGGCTTGGTCGAACAATACGATACTTTAGTTGAATGTGTGATGCTTAAGTAAACAATAAACTTAGAAGAAGGGAGCGGGAGATCGACAGGCGGATTGGCGCAGCGTCTGCTGTAAAGCGGGCGCTGTACCGGTCCGTCGTGGTGA
>NW_013952981.1:214511-216542 GCF_001266775.1 Austrofundulus limnaeus | reverse complement strand
GGGAGAGGGAGGTCTGGGCCTCCCTTCTGAAGCTGCTGCCCCCGCGACCCGACCCCGGATAGGCGGAAGAAAATGGATGGATGGATGGATGGAAAAAGAAAAAGTCTCCTAAACTCTGGTTGATTAGTCCGGACATTAGAAAAGGTGTGGCTTTGATTTCTACAGGTAATTACAAATGAGAAATGCAGAGCTTGGTTGGGACTGATAATTATTTTTTCAATTATTAATCTCCAACCTGGTCGACTCTAAACGCGCATTATAAAATCAGAAAACTGATTTTCTGTTTTATATTTTCATAAGAAAATTAGATTGTGCCTTCAGCGACGTCTTAATGACATAAAAAATACAAACAAGGGGAAGAAAGGAAAGGAAAAAAACATTCATACAGGACTGAGTCCCAGTGTGTCCGCTGTAACTGGATGTTGTTTATTTCTTAGAAATGAAGTGAAATATCATGTCTATTAACGTGTCTACCATTCAATCGCTGATGATCACTACACACTCAGAAAATAAACATGAGGACAAAAGGGGTTTGTGCTTTTTAATGATACGTCTCTTACTGTATTCACACGTCCATCTGGCCTCGGACAGGGGACCAAAAATATGTAGGAGGATTTTAATTAATGAAGAGTTGCTAAATTATAAGTTTTCTTATAATTTATTAACATAATAAAGGGGCATCACCTGTTGCTCTAACAGGAAATTAATCTCGTATTTTTGACTTAATCTCATGTACTCATGTACTCATGTACTCATGTACTATGGAGCTGTTAGAATATTTGTACACATCTTCTTATAATATTATCTCCTCTTATTAACTATGTTCTGAGTGCTTATATTGTTTGCAGTTCAGCTTCGGACCCAAGGCCGACCAAACCAGAGCGGGCCAAGAACATGTCCCCCCTGTTCTGGCAGACTGGGGAGGACAAGTTGTTTTTGATGTGCTGCAGCTGCTTTTCTGTCCTTATCCTTGAACTGTCTTTATCTCTTAGAAGCAGAATATTCTGTTAGCCATCTTTATCTTGTCAAACATGTTTGGACCGTTTTTACCCCCACCCTTGAGTTTGGAACAGTGTGTAACCAGGGCTCCCAAAAGTTAATAAAAGCAGGCGGACGGCAGAGACTGATTTCAGAGCGTGTGAGAGAGGTGTAATGAAACAGTCTCTGGCACGTTCTCCTTGCAAGTAAAACTTTATTGACTCTGCTCGTGTCTTTCCTTACAGCTTCAGTTCTACAAATGTTTGGTGTTTAAACCTGACATTTAACTTGGTCCTTCGAGCCGGATCCCACAAGACCTGAAGGTTCCAGCGGACAGACGAGACCTGGTGAGAAGCCTGTGCACAGCATCGAGTCCCATTACCGGGGCCAGCCCTCGCCTGTCAGCTGGGACCTGACGGTTTGACGGGATACCACAGGATCGACACTAACAGGCGAGTAAGCTCTTTATTTAAAAAGGAATGAAAGAGTGGAAATAAAATAAAACCTTGATTATTCTAGACACTGTCAAGTAAGAGAGAATAAAACAGTTAAATTCCGCAAGGGCGGCGGAGCCCTCTGTCTTATATAGTTAAAGTCCGCGGGACGGCGGAGTCCCCTGTTTTAAATAAGCTAAAACCTTGTCAATCCTAGGCACTTACAAGTAAAGAGATAAAAAAAAACAGTTAAATTCCGTGTAAGGACGACGGCGTCCTGTATCTTAAAATAGTTAAAGCCGCGAAGGACGACGGAGTCCTCTGTTTTAAATACAGTTAAAGTACCGGTGTTGAATAAAAGTAATCTTATAAATTAAATAAGCGCTAAAAGGAGATAAAAGCGTGTGTGTGTGCGTGCATGAGAGTGTGAAAGGAAATTCTTTCTCCACTAGGAGATCGAGTTTCATATAAAATCTGATAATAAAATACAGTGAATATCAGTGGATTGCAGAGGCAAAGAGAACCGGAGTGTGTGGGGTTCTACCACTGATAAATTATCACTGTGTTATCAGACAAAATATCCAGTGTTTAGAGAGACCCTATGTCTGAACCCACAGTG
>NW_013952981.1:205546-208326 GCF_001266775.1 Austrofundulus limnaeus | reverse complement strand
CCTTAATATTATCCACAATTACTGACATTTTATTAATAATTTTACATTGTATTTCTTTTTTATAAGTAGAGCTACTCCACCCACCTCTTTTATAATTTCTATTCACATGATAAATTTCATACCCCTCAATGTTAACATTATTTATATTTTCATCAGTAAGCCATGTTTCTGAGAGTGCTATTATAGTGAAAGTTCTATTTAACAGTTTTAAATAATCAATTATTTTCTATAGATTTGCATTTATACTTCTACCGTTAATGTGAATAATAGAAAGGTCATCTTTTGTCACTTTAATATTATTAAATTTCTCTTCATTATAATATTCACAGTTTTTAATTACAGGACCAAAATTTGAGTAAAGCCGGTTATCTATATTATATATATATTATTTTCTGAGTCTTCATACTATGTATTCATATATGTATGTGTTTGTGTCCAATTTTCTGTATAGTTTATTTCATTCTATACTGTTGTTACATTTTTTATGTGTTTCTTAATTTGTTTATTTTAGTTTTGTAATTTCTCCACCCTGAATTTATCTAAATTCTTCTAGATCCTTCAGTTCTCTTATTAATTTTAGGCTGTGATCCTTCTTTAGCTCTAATCCATAAATTTCTGTTTCGTGTCAAAGTTGTTTCAATCCTTTTCTGTTTCTTCAACAACCTCGCCTCACGGGCGATGTTTCCTTTTTTTTGTTAGATGTTCATTTGTAAAGACATTGGTTCCTTTCAGTTTTCTTGCTTGGACCATCAGACTATTTCTAACTTTTCTATCGATGAACGTAACAACAATGGGTGGTTTTTCTTTCCCCGATCTAGTAGGCAAGGTATGACAGGTCGAAATGTCCTCAGGTTTGATATCAGTGTCTCTTTTTTCTAAAACAGACACAACCTGTTGCTCCAAAGTGAGCGGTTCTTCCTGAGGAGCACCCTCTGTGGTGTGTCTGTTCCCATTTGCCACAACTCGAGCAGAAGATCGGTGTTTTACTTCCAGTCCAGTAATTAACAAATCATCTCTCAGTGAATATTGTTCCAGATTGTCCACTTTTATATCCATTTCAGCTATTTTCCTGTCTCTGTCACTTAGTGCGACTTTCAGTAGCTTTACCTCCTCAACCAAACCGGACAGAAGATCCTGTTGTGAAGCTAAACTTGACATTTCAGCACTCATAAAGTGACTTTTTTTAAATCTCCTCCATGTTGTCTGAGATGTTCTCCGTGGAGTCTAACCTTCCCTGCCCAGCGTGTTTCGGTGGCGTGGCTCACTTTGATGGGCAGACTGTTGCTCCTGGATCTAACGTCCACTGTCCCAGCTCCAGGTTCTCTCGTCAACCAGCCGCTCTCCACTGCCAGCCCCTGTCAGCTCCAGGGTTAATACACCAGCTAGCTGATCTCAGCTTATCTCCTCTCTCTACTGCTCCGCCACCACATTACGGGTTCGTTTCACGCTGACATCATGCCTTCCTTTCCACCATGAGCTTCCACGCCACCGCGGCCTGACAACAACCGGGCCCAGCAACATGTCCCCACCTCGACTTCTCTCCCCCACAGGCCCCACGCTCCAATACAAAATCCCTTGCCCCACCGCGGACCTGCTCGTCAAGGCTCCAGGATGGGCCTGGTGGTGGTTGCCCTGGCCGGCCAGATGTTTCGGTCAGCAAACCGGCCAGCTGCCTCCCTCCCCCGCCTCAGGCCTCTGTCCGCTCCACGGGCCGCTTATGTTCACCCATATCTATGGGAAAATACTGCAACCTGGCTCTTTCAATGCAGCCGGTGGCATCAGGTGGACCCTGGACCCCAGACCCTGAACCCCGGACCTGTTCCCTCCTCGGTCTCGGTCGTCCCTGCAGCTCCGGACGTTTCCGGCCTGACGGGCCTTCTCCCCAACACGTGGATGGAGCTTGTTTTTCAGCTGCTCAATGAATTTACTGAATTCAATTAACTGTGTTCAATCTTCTCAGTCAACAATTTAACATATTTTTAACTATTAAAAACTTTACTAGTTTACTTAACAACTACTTTACTAGGTTTTTTTGTTTTTGTTGTTTAATGCCTCAGTTAGCCACACACTGTTAGCTCAACAGGCCACGCCCCCGGAAATAAACAGTCCAATTTCTGTAACCTTCAAACAAAAACGAGCTAGGTCAAGACTTTTACCAGCATTGTACAATGTAAACAAAAAGTGTAATTGAAGTTACTCAGATTGGTCTAAATGTTTGCCTGACTGTGACAAAACACAATCTCATCATGTTTCAGAGATCTTTATGTCACTCGGATGCATCAGGTTTACAGAGTAAAAAAAAGTTTCAAAATGTTCACAAACTTTATGGTTTCACAGGTCTTATAGAACAGAGGTAATACTGTTATTTATTGTTTGATTTTTTTACACCAAATTTCTAAAAACCTTCCAGAAATCCTAAAATTGTCTTTAGATTACCTTCATCTATTCGCACAAAAATAAGGACGTTATCAATCCAAATCTGGACAAAAATTAATCTAATGACAAAATACGTTCAAATGAGACATACATCAGATAAAAAGGTTCAACATACCACCAGATCTTACATGTATACACAGAACAAACAATGGGAAATAACTTAAAGACAGGTAAGACATTAATGCACAGAATCAACAAACTACCAGAACCTACCTATAGGGTACATGCATGTGTTCCTGTGTGTGTGTGTCAGTATCTATCTATCTATCTATCTATCTATCTATCTATCTATCTATCTATCTATCTATCTATCTATCTATCTATCTATCTATCTATCTATCTAT
>NW_013952981.1:201229-205281 GCF_001266775.1 Austrofundulus limnaeus | reverse complement strand
ATATATATATATAGAGAGAGAGAGAGAGAGAGAGAGAGAGAGAGAGAGAGAGAGAAAATGAATACATATTTCAGGCAATAAGGTCATTTTAAACATCTACTATTCTATAGTTCTTTGGAAATAAGAAAAATGTTTTTTAATCAATCCTATGAAGTATATATTTTACCAGTACACTTACTTATGAACTTTATACAGTACATGACAAAAATACAAAACACAAAAATAAAATACTGAACTTGGGTTAGACCCAAGCTCTTTCCAAGCTTCTATCACGAGTGCACACCTAAAAACAAGGTGAAGGATAAACAAAGTATTTCAATTTTAATAATGTGTTGACAACAATGAATCTACATTGACTGACTGAAAAAGTTCAGCACCCAAAGTTCCTTGTTTTCACAAACAGGCCAGTGATGGAAATGAGTCAATTTGCAAAAAGCTGCACCTACTTAACAAAACTAGAGGACAGGTATTAAACAGTTAACAGGTAAATAATGACCAGTATATATACTGACATGCAAAGAACTACTGAGGGTAAATTTTAGGTTAAGGTAAATAAATACTGTATTCGTGTAAATAATGACCAGTGTAAAAAATTACTTGGGTTTAAAATTCCCAAATAACTGACCTAGATAAATTATGACCTATAATGATCCAGATCAATAATAAACTTGTAAATAATGACCAGAGCAAAAATGACTTGGTGTATATTACAAGTTATGTGACTTGCATAAAGGATCAAAACAAATGACTCTGGCAAGCAATTACATGAGTAATCATTAACCAGTGTAAATATTGTAGGCAAATAATTACTTAGTAACAACAGTTCTAGCTCATGTAGTGGAAGTGTGTCTTTACTCAAGATTTCCAGCATTTAATGGAGGTTCTGATCAGATCAGGGTCACAGTGTGGGTTTGCATGAAGCTTTGTGGTTCTGTCATAAAACATTTAGCTTTTATTTTTGGTAATTAGAGTTTTCCTTGTCAGGGAGATGAGAGCTTTCCCAAACCTTTGATTTGGGCCGTTAATCAGTTCCCGTGCCTGTCTACAGTCCGTCAGCTCCCTCCAGAGGATAGAGAGTGGACGTCTAATCCAGGCCTGTAGGGCTGTCCTACAGACTGTTGTTGAGATACCTACAACAGGCTCTGGTCCTTTGAAGTGAGCCTGACTGCCAGATTTTGCAAGGTAGTCAGCTCTCTGGTTACCATCAATGCCAGTATGTCCTGATACCCATTTAACAGGAACACTAAGGGGTGCAACAATACATGTACCCATATCGAACCGTTCAATACATTGCTTTAGGTTCAATACACACTTGTATCGAACAATACGTCCTGAAGTTGCCCTGTGTTGAAGGGTCAGAGGATCTGTGTTCAACTACTCCACCTAGGCTCTATTTTCGAGCACAGATCCACTGGGAAGCTTGCTGTTTCAGCAAAATTTAAGTTTAAATTTAATTTAAAAATAGTACTTTTGAGGTTCAACAAATGTTCATAAATAATTTCAATAAATTACAAGTTAAAAGGGCCATGGAAAATTCTCTTTTTTGTTTCGGAAAAATATTGAACCGTGAGACTAAAGTATCGAACCGATCCGTGAATTTTCTGTATCGTTGCACCCCTAGTAACACTGTTAACTCTCCTCAGTTGGTTGACTGCTTCGGCACACTCCCAAGCCAAAAACGATGTAAAGTGTGGCCCTCTGAGAGCTCTAATAGCAGCTTGGCTCTGTTAGGATGAACATTTCCTTCTGTGTACACTGAAGGTCTTTGAGAGATGCCACACACTGGTGGATTGCATATATCTCAGCTTGAGATACAGTTACAAAACCACCTTGTGGGTATTTATGCTGTCTCTTACTATGGTTGTGTGAAATTATCAGCCCTGCACCTACTGACCCCTTCAGAAGGGATCCATCTGTAAAACAGTAGAAATGATTGGGAGACATGTCCGTCGTACAGAGGTTAATCTAGACAGACCTGTCTTCAATCTCTGTCTTAAAACTTGGCTCAAAATTGTATTTTTGGACCATTCTGTCTCCAGGTCCTGCAGTTACTGGAACAGTCCCAGATTCTAGTGCTCTGAGTCAGATAGGGTTTTTCCACCTACCAGACTGGTGTAGTCTTACTGCACTGGATGCGGCCTCCCCTAAGATATGTAAACCTAGTGGAGCCAGGTCCAGTAGGACTTCCATGGCTGCTGTGGGTGTTGTTCTGATGGAACCTGTGATGCTCAGGCAGGCCATTCATTGCACATAGGTGAGCATCACTCTTGCCACCTCAACTTGGACTGGAACCCACCACACTAAAGCAGCATAGCACAGCATGGGGCGGACTATGGCCATGTAGATCCATCTGATAACCTTTGAGTTAGCACCCCAACGACTACCTGCAATTCTACGGCACTGGTGTAGGCACATTGCTGCCTTACACTTTTCATTTACATGTCTTTTCCAGTTAAGCTTCCTGTCCAGACAGACACCCAAGAATTTAACTGACTCTGACAGGGAGAGTTGTACACCCTCCAACTTTGGAGGTGAGTACCCCTTCCTTGACTTCTTATGAGTGAAAAGAACCAAATTCTGTCTTGTTCGGATTGACAGAAAGTTCCTGCTCCCGGCACCATCTGGATACTATGTTTAGCCCCCTCTGCATTAGGTTACACACAATACCCAGGCAGAAGCCTTCTATAAGTATGATCAAGTCATCTGCATACCCCTGTGTATGGAGTCTAGATCCATTCAACTCATTTAGTAAGCTGTCAACAACAAGGAGCCAACACAAGGGCGAGATTACTCCTCCCTGTGAACAGCCCCATCTGAGGTTAACGGTTATCGAGCAGTCCCCCAGAGTTGAAGATGCTTTCCTTGTCTGAAGCATGAAAATGAGCCAGTTTGTTGTCCCATCCACTCCTTTGCTGGCAAGTGCTCTTTCTATAGCTTCTACAGGAACATTGTCAAATGCCCCCTGTACATCCAAAAAGCAGCCAAGTGCATATTGTCCACGTGCCAGACTGCGTTCTATTCTCAAAACAACATCATGTAAGGCTGTTTCTGTAGAAAGACCTGCCTGATATGCATGTTGTTTAGGACTTAAAGGTGATAGCATTAAGGTGCCATCCCTTACATGTCGATCATCTAATTAATTAAAGATCATCTAATTAAACCAACATGATAAAACTGTCAGTTTTCACTTTCCAAGACCCTCTAATGTGATTTCACCCCACTATTCAAAGATCAGTTGGTCCATATGCAGATGTACAAGATGTTGGCACCAGTTGGTCATAAGCAGCAGCATCATGAGTGGAGCATCAGTGTTATCAGTCTGTCCATCAAGCATCCTAGAACCCCAACGACGTGTCCTCTTTCCTTTTAGACACATTTATTGAACTCTTTCCAGCAGTCTGTCATCCTGCTCTGTCCACAGGTTCACCATCACATGTACAGGGTGCTAACACCTGAATGTGGTGTCATTGTGCTCAGGGATGAATCTTGGTTCGTCACTAAACATAGGGATGACCATTTTGTGCACATATGGCAGCTTTGAGGAGAGAGAACCAGTCCCATCAATAGACACAAGTGTTACTCCTGGCATCTTGGTGGGGGGATTGACAGAGGGCTTAAGGCCATGCTGATCTCATTACTGTATATGATCTAGGATTGTCTCATGATTCACTTTAATTCTTTTATTATTTGTGGGTGCTCAACATCTTGTGTCAGTCTGTTTTTAATTGAATGTAGTTTTTGCACAGAATGCTGACAGTAGGATGACACTGAGAAAGGACTATTTCATGACTCAAGGACATAAAAAATCCTTACAGCATGTTTTACAGCACTTCTTTGAAAGTGCATTTTTTAGAAAAAGAGAGAAAAGTCAGGACATCTCACAGTATGAAATGTCTGCTGAAGATGTGGCCTATGGGGTGCCGTTTGTAAAGTTACGCAGTCAAAAATTACCACCACTATTTTTGTTTTATTTAGACTTTTATAAGAAAAAAAGAACAGATTTATTTTTCAAAGTCAGTTTTTCACCATATGATTCATACATTTATAAATGT
>NW_013952981.1:199398-200682 GCF_001266775.1 Austrofundulus limnaeus | reverse complement strand
GGTAATTTTTGACTGTGTAACTTTACAAACGGCACCTTGGCCGTTTTCTCTGAACCTGGTATTTTTAAAATAGTTTAATAAAATCTGAAGTAAAAAACATACTAAGATAATTCTAAATTTAAAAAACTCCTTTTTGCAGATGATATGTCTTTGCTGAGGCTAGAATAGTCATACTCTGTGTTTGCAATACACTTGAATACTTTGGTCATTGGGTGCAGCTGTGAACGAAGAAAGAGTTTTGTCTTCAAGTATCCATCAGTCATTGTTCATCTTGGCTGATTCATAAAATCTTTCATTTCACTACATTTAAAAAAACGTCTCTGTTGATATTTCAAACTTGCTGTTTAACAGCCTGAGCACATGGAGGGTTGGGGGCTGCTTCACAGTCCAGGTGTTATATCTAGATTGAGGCAGATACAGGAAGGAGCTGCCATCATGGTTTTTTAGTTAAAGACTTGGCAGGTGATGCTCCTGAGGATTTAGACGAGCTGCCCTGACATGGTGTGATCTTAACATTGATGAAAAGAGAGGCAGGTGAAAGGCTCGACCCATCCAGCTTCAGCAGCCGGACATGACGATAACCTGCAGATGTCAGGGAGGACAGAGGGTCAGGAACACACACACGGAGTTAGACCAGGCATGGTCAGTCCTGGTCCTGGAGGGCCGCAGTCCTGCATGTTTTACTTGTTTCTCTGCTGCAACACACCTGGTATGAACAGATGATTATCAGGCTTCTGCAGTACGGAGGACCAACACTGACATAATTATAAATAAAAGCAGAATTATATGAACCACTAATAAATACACTTAAAATGCATCAATTAAATTAAAAAAGGAGAACTTTATCTCCTGTTTTATATTTTAATTGACTTTCATATTTATATTTCCAGGTTAGTTTCAGTAAATTAGTCTACATATTTGAACACACAATTTAAATTTTACTGTTTTTTCATAAATATTAATTGTTTTTCCTTTTACTTGTACATGAATTTGTGTGTCTTAAATGTTTGTACTTAATTATTTTTATAATTTTGTCCAACAAGTCTTTATTTCTATGTGTTGCATGCTTGTGCCTCAGTTTAGCTAAAAGTTTAAAGTTTAGTGTAAAACAAAGGCAAGGAGGAAAACATTACCTGTGCATTTATTTGTAACAAAACAAAACTTTAAGCTAAACTGCAGCAGCACAAGCATGCAACGAATAGAAATAAAAAGACTTGTAGGACAAAATTTTAAAAATAATTCAATTTAAGCATTCAAGAGACACAAATGCATGTACAAGTAAAA
>NW_013952981.1:197607-199242 GCF_001266775.1 Austrofundulus limnaeus | reverse complement strand
AAATGTATTTATTTATTCAAAGGTTCATTTATCTATTTCTGCTTTTATTCCTAATTATGTCAGTTTTGGTTCTCCATACTGCAGAACATGAAGAGGTAGTTCAGTGACTGAATCAGCAGAGAAACATGTAAAACGTGTAGGGCTGCGGCCCTCGAGGACCATGATTGCCCACCCCTGAGTTAGACAGATCCAGAACATTTGGTCCACACACACACACCTGTTCGAAGACTGGCAACAGGCAGGGTGTACTGTCCCAGAAAATCATTGCTTGATGTGTAGTCATGATCCTCCACTACGAAGCGGAGGAGAGCCAGCTCAGGGACATGGACGGTGAAGTTAAAAGTGCTGTCCCATCGTGGATTGAAGCCTGAAACAAAGAAAGAACTCGGTCATCTTTAAATGGTGATGTTGTCCCATGAAGAACCACACCAACAGATTAATTAAGGCTTAAAAATGTTAAAGTGTAAATACCATTGTTGTCCACATAATGAGTTTTCTTCTTCATGTTGTCAATGGGAACTCCATAGATCTCCACCCTTACTTGAGGGTCCACAATGGAGCTGGGCTTGTCCTGTTCTGGTTTTGGCAGTTGCTGAGCTGAAATAACCTGGTTTACCAAAATTATGAAACAGATATTACACAATTACCTTTACAGGATTTATTAGACAAAAATGTGTGTTTCTGTTTAGGTTAAAAATAGAAATCTGAATGTTTGAACAGAAGTTAACAGGACTAACTCCTAAAGAAATTATTGGTTCTGTAGAACAGAAAAGAAAGAAAGATTTCAAGAACTAAAGGAGGAAGTCCAGTTTGGATCACCAGGACCTGGATGAATGAGAAACTCAGTGGATATTCTCTGAAAAAAATCAAGTGTCTTCTTCCAGCGAAGACAGGACTGAGTCACACAGTCAGAACTTTACGACCCTGTTTCTGGACTAAACAACCAAGTCAATGTGACAGTACCGCTCCCCTGTCTTACCTGAACAGTGAGCAGGATGGGTTTGTGGCCAGGACCACCTCCAACATTATCTGGGCTGAAGGTGGTGTCCGGCTGACACATGAAAGGAGGCTTCAGGACATATCCACACAAACCGTTCTGCAGGAATCTGCCTTGGTTTAAGTCCATCTGCTCCCCTGCTGTCTGGAAGTTCAGAGCAACTGGAAACAACACAACAATGCAGAGTTAACAGCACGCTTCCCCACCAAGTCTTCTCAGAGGCCCACTGAAGGAACTCTTGGAGGATGTAGGGACTACCAATCTGCTGGATTTAGATTTTTATCAATATGCAACGTTTCTGCATTAAAATTCACTAAGATGAGCTGTAGTGAATTCTTGACTCTTCCACAGACCACTTCCAAAGCTCCTGACCCAGGACTTTGGTTTATTGCTTCCAACATTCCTCACTTTCCTTTAAACCAGAGATTCTTAACCTGTGGGCCGAGAGCACCATCTTGAGGGCCTCAAAAGAACAACAGTTTTTAGCTTTGGGTGGCAGGCCGTGAGACCACAATGGGCCTCATGCAAGAACGTGTGCGTATTCTTCTCCTAAATTTCTCTTACTTTTGTTCGTACAAAGGGTTCGTACGAACATGTCACGTCAGATTCAACAAACTCTTCTATCTTCAGGAAAAGTG
>NW_013952981.1:192169-194790 GCF_001266775.1 Austrofundulus limnaeus | reverse complement strand
GGGATATATCGTATCGTGACCCCTCTGTTATGATATGTATCGTATCGCCAAATTCTTGCCAATACACAGCCCTAGAGACAAGTCCCTACTTGGGAGCGGCTACGTATGCTGTGTTTTTGGGAAATTGTAGTCGCTGAGTTTACTATTTTATACTACTTCTGTGATATTACTACTACTTCTACTTCCTGTTATCTTCTTCATCATCGTCTTTTTCACCAGTAGAAACAGACGGTTGTTGATCAGTTGACTCCTGTGATGTGAAAAAAGTGTTTCCATTGCAGCTTTGCGAAAAACACCAATTTCGATACGGCCGAAATACCACCTCATCCTAGCGTAAGAACATTTTGTCGAAAAAAAGGAAGTTTTTTCGAAATTGATGTGTTTCCATTGAGCAAATTTATTTTCGACATTCTAATTTGTGCATTTCCATGGTCAATGGAAACACAGCTACTGTAAACTAAACACTCCCATTTTCTTTGTGTAGAAGACAACTTTTCCCTCCAAAAAGCTGATTCATTAAAACTCCTTAAGTTGACACCCCTGGTATGATGTGTAACATTTTAATTGGACAAATGCACGACTAACTCCGCCCAACCACATCCTTCAAGAATTAGCGCGCACTTCCAATCTCTAGTTCAGTTCAGCTCCTCTCAGCTCCAAGCAAGTTTATTCTCCAGGCTGCCTTGATCCTGACAGCCACCATCATGGCTGCTCAGGAGTCAGGAGTCAGGAGTCAGGCCTCCTTTTCTGTAGCCAGGCTGGACTCTCTCCTCATCACTGCTTTAATGTAACTTTGTTAGGAAACTAACAACTAAGTACCGCACCAGCTCAGCACATGAACTTGACTTTTATAGAACGTTAAGGAAGCTAATTTTAACTCCATGCGTCATTTTAATCTGTTTTCTTCATGATGTCTGGATCAGCTAGCACCACTCTGAAGCATCACGAACAGAGACAAGGTCTCCCACCTTCACCAGTTTACAGCCCAGACTCTGACTGATGGAGCAGCGAGTTCCACAGACATTCATGGTTTGGCAGCCAGCTTCAATGAAGCAGTTCCCTAAGATCATGCCTAGAGTTCTTCTCTGCAGCTGAAACCTCCGCTCTGGTACCGAATTCAGCATCTGTTCAACTGTTGTCTCTTGTTTATAATAAAAACAAACAAAAAGCCTCACCAATCTGACAGCCAGTGTTCCACATCTCCTGAGGGTTGTAGTTGGATGACTGGAAGCGCTGGCCTGAAGGATAGATCCTGCTGAGCTGGTGGCTGTTGTGACGTACAAAATGCATCCCTGCAAAATCAAACAAGAGCTGGAAATGTTCAAGTTGGCCTAAAAGCTTGTTGGATAAGTGTGCAGTGTGTAGCTGTCCTCACACTACACACCTGAATCCTTGATGAGCCTGAGTGCTTCACTCTCAGAGAAGGAAGACATGTCACTGGCTGGGTTTCGGGCAGCGTGCTCAAAGCTTTTAAAGGGAACGCTGCGAGTGTACACCACAAGCTCAGACAGCTCTGGACTCAGTTTGGACACACCTGGCTGAGATCAGAAACATCTACTGTCAGCTTACACCACAGAAACATCTTCAACATTCATCAACACGGTTACATTTTATTTACCAACCTTCTTCTCCTCCTCTTTTTTGTTGGGTTTTCCTTCACTGCAACCGGCCTCCTCATCAGAGCTGGAATCTGAAGAACTGGATGGACATTCATCCTCTACCGTCTCCTTTTTCCCCTTCAACAAGATTTTACCTCTAAGGTCCTGCACACCCAAATGAACACTTCATGAAGTAAGCTTTACCCAAACAGTGAAACAGAAAAGCAGATTATAGGACTAACAGTCTACTGTGCTTCATAACAAAGTGGTAGTTGGAGAAAGTGTTTCTAAATGTTTACATCAATGTACATTTTAAAGTGTAGAGATGTGGGGACAGAGCATTTCAGTTTGTATATACGTGTCAAGTTGTACAGATTGTAATTTACACAGACCTACTCTCATTTTGCAGGTACACAGACAAATACAGGGGATTCTGATGTTATCAGTCCATGAAATGGACGTTATTAGGCGTTTTCAGTCCCATACAATGGCTTCAGAGGGTCCCTACTGTGCCTTCTAGGCTTCAGACTGTCCCAACAGTGCCCCCTAGTGGGTTAATATATTAATGGTTATGAATGTGTAAATATCCAAAACATATTGTAATAAAATTTTTTGTCCATGTCAGACTGGAACCCTGGTCTCCCATTTTTTTGTCTAGCACTCTACCCATTGACCTATAGAGAGGCCAAAATATATGTTCGTCAGAGGTTAGTGCTAACCATGTTATTTGCTCTAAGGTTAACCTTGGTGGCTTTAAGCCTCATATTAAACTGATTTTTTATGCCTCATATTAACCAGATAGTGGCTTTAAGCCTCATATTAACCAGTTTTTTATGCCTCATATTAACCAGATAGTGGCTTTAAGCCTCATATTAACCAGTTTTTTTGCCTCATACTAACCAGATAGTGGTTTTAAGCCTCATATTGACCAGATAGTGGTTTTATGCCTCATATTAACCAGATAGTGGTATATTTAGCTTGTTAACTAAATATTTAATTTGTAAGTTAAATATTTAGTTTATA
>NW_013952981.1:189028-190814 GCF_001266775.1 Austrofundulus limnaeus | reverse complement strand
GAATATACCTTACCAGGGAGGCTTAAGAGTGTGACCCCCCTGTAATTGGAGCACACCCTCCAGTCCCCCTTTTTTAAACAGGGGGACCACCAACCCAGTCTGCCAATCCAAGGGTACTGCCCCCGATGTCCATGCAATATTGCAGAGTCGCGCAAGCCAACACAACCCTACAACATCCAGAGCCTTGAGGAACTCCGTTCGGATCTCATCCATCCCCGGGGCCCTGCCACCGAGGAGGTTTTTGACCACCTCAGTGACCTCGTCCCCAGAGATTGGAGAGCCCAACCCAAAGTCCCCAGGCTCAGCTTCCTCAACAGAAGTCATGTTGGTGGGATTGAGGAGGTCTTCAAAGTATTCCGCCCACCGGCACACAACATCACGAGTTGAGGTCAGCAGCACACCATCCCCACCATAAACAATATTAGTGCTGCACTGCTTCCCCCTCCCGAGACGCCGGATGGTGGACCAGAATCGCCTCGAAGCCGTGCGGAAGTCTTTCTCCATGGCCTTTTCTTATAAAAGGTTAAATAAAACGAAAATATTGGTGGTAATTTTTGACTGTGTAATTTTACAAACCGCACCCCATACTGATGTGTGTCCCATCAGTGTATGAATGTGATTGGCACTGATTAGTCTCCAAAGACGACTGTACATGTTAGCTTTGTAGAGACCTAACAGAGTGCTGTGTGAATGGATAAATGAGGACACAGTTGTAGTGTGAAGAGCTTTGACTGTCCTGGATGTATAGAAAGACACTATACAAGTACAGTCCATTTACCATATCTGAAGTAGCTGTTAGCTCAAATGTAAACACTAGATTTTACTAATTTTTATACACTCAACTGTTTATTCAAATCATTTAAAATCTGTTCTAGCAACAGCGTAAACAATGTAAATAAACCAGGTTTTGTTCAGCCAGCAGGTCTGATATTTGTCTTGTTTCATAAACCAACAGATAGGACAGTTCTATAATATTGAACCTTGCTTCAGTCTTTTCTCTTCATTGTTTACCTCTGGAGAAGGCAGGTAGCGGGAATCCAGACCTTTGAGGGGCTTGATGAGTAGCTTGTCCCCCAGGATGGATCGCAGGTGTCGAGCCATCACTGTCTGTTGCTCAACAGAGCAGTGGTTCTCCAAAGACAGGATTAGAGGGTAGGGAGATGCCTGGGTGGGAACAGAAAGGGGCACCATCAGAGACTCTCAAACATCAGAGGTGGATAACTGTGCTACAGTACATACAAACCCTGGAGCTTCATTTCATCTTCATATTCAGATCAGAAAAAGTCCATTTACTCTATTTTACATACACATAAAAAAGCAATAAAATTAAATAACTATCTCTCAACCCGCTCTGTGGCTAGAAAGAAGTTCTCCACCTTTCCCCGTCCTCCTTTATGGTCTGATTTCAGGGTTTCCCCTAGTTTTTTTAACCGTGGTGGTGGCCTCTCATGCAAAATCTGGTTGTCTGCAAAACATTTTGGTTGTCCAAAAAAATCTCAATAAAAATGAAATTTAACTAGATACCACACAGCGGTAACATAATGACCCTTGCACGCACAAATGCACCAGTGCAGCTGAACTCAGTGGTCTCTATTCCTACCAAATTTCATGCTGCTAGGTGCATCCCAAAATGTTATTGCTTTGGGTGGGGTCCTTCTTTTAGGGGTGGGGGGTGGGGTTCATTTGTAGACCTGATGGATAGCCCCTCAGAGCTAAACAGAAGAAATCTGAAGCTCCTATGTTGACAAGTTATTAGCATTTTTATGTCCTGACTCCACCTTTACAT
>NW_013952981.1:185625-188877 GCF_001266775.1 Austrofundulus limnaeus | reverse complement strand
GTTTTATTGTGGTTGTCTTTCATCTGAGAGGCTATTTGAAGTTTGTGTTATTTGAAGTTTTTTAACTATTAATTATGCAAAAACATTTTTAATACTGTATTTGTATGGTTTTAGTAATCCTAAATAGGTAGTGGGAATTAAAATGAGCACATAGCAAAAATCAAACTGGTGAGGCCACCAGATTTCGGGGGTGGGCATAGCCCCTCCCAGCCACCCTGACTTGTTGCGCCCCTGGTGATTGACAGGTGCTGGTCCACAGAGGATGAGCTGCAGCCTCAGCACCACACTTCTCTCTGATGGACTGAGAGACAATCAGGGATTTACTGTAGCCTGTGTGTGTTTGTAGCAGGGACGGTTTGTGTCTGCTGTTCACAAACTCTAGTGTTTACAAGTTCACCCGGTTGGGACCCCCCCCCCCCCCCCCAGAATAATTTTGTGAACGAAACAGATGCCATTTCCTGCATTCTGGTGTATTTTAACAGGTTGTTAAACATACTTTTCCCTACATAAATAAACACTTGATTTAATCATTAACTCAGAGACAGATTATTCATTAAACTAGTTCCATCATCATGTTTTAAACTCACTGCTACAGCTGAGTTCAGGTTAACTAATGTGACACAATTTATCATATGCATGACTTTAGGGGTGCTTTTTAATTTAATTTAGTTCATTCTTTATTTAATTGTAACACATGTCATTATGCAAAATAATAATAACCTTTAACTGCATGTTTTAAACTAATAATAATAACTTTACCAAAAAAACAGGTGCAATATTTATAACCACCAACAATGAATTTAGAGAGGCATTTCACTTTTTATGGTTTAGTGATAGGTCTACTCAGAACCAAAAGGGAAGTAATAATCTGTAGTGTTTTGAAGTTCACTCTGCAGGTGTACGACTGAGCTCTGAGCAGATTATCTGGAGACATCTGGAGATATCTGGAGTTATCGTGGTTCCACAAAACAAATGCAGATTGCTGTGACAAACACATTTTTATTCCCTTACTTATTTAGGTTTTTTTCTCACTATCATTATATGAAATTATTTTCCTGAATCTAGAAATCATTTCTGATCGCGCAGGGTGTACGCACGGTTTGATACATCTGGATTCTTTTGTGCGTACACCGTTTTCTGGATTTGACCTTACACCACATTTCAGGAAGAAATCCACGAGTCTTTGTACATGAGGCCCCTGGTTTTCCTTCGTCTTTTTAAAAAATGTTAAACACACTTTGTTTTCAATATACACTGTCATGCTTGAAGACATTTCTAAAACCAGAAAGCTCTTCTCTAAAATCATTAATGTTAAACATTATAAAATAAAATCATTTGACAGCTCTAAAACAGACGAGGAGTTAAGAGTCTGTCATGTTCGTCACCATTGGGCCCTCTGACCACCACCAACAGGAAAGGCAGGAAAATGTCTTAAAGATAAGATAAGATAAGATATGATTAGATGAGATAAGTTAAGATAATATAAGATTAGATGAGATGAGATGAAGATGAGATAAGTTAAGATGAGATGAGATGAGACAACATAAGTTAAGATGAGATAAGATAAGATGAGATAAGTTAATATAATTTAAGATACAATGAGATGAGATGAAGATGAGATAAGATAAGTTAAGACAGGCGTGCCCAGCCCGTCGCTCGCGGGCGACTCGGTGCCCGCCAGCTGATTCCCAGGTGCCTGCGAAGCGCAACCTTGCGAGCCATCTTGTCAGCTGTTAGCAAGGTGACGTGTCTGCTCACTAAGCTTCATTTTAACTCCGGCAGAAGCAGTGGAGGTGGGGGGAGTTTAAGTAACACATTCCAACGCGCAGCAACGTGCTCCCTACGCCCTCCCCCTCTTGCATTTTCACAAATGTTGTCTCGCGAGTTTGCAGAGAAAACATGGATGGAAAACTAGCAAACAAG
Organism: Austrofundulus limnaeus; assembly: GCF_001266775.1. NCBI lineage: Eukaryota > Metazoa > Chordata > Actinopteri > Cyprinodontiformes > Rivulidae > Austrofundulus > Austrofundulus limnaeus. Next base: position 186,954 of record NW_013952981.1, on the reverse strand, counting down.
CAAACGAAAACTTATTTTCACACAGAGTGGGAGGAGGAGTATTTTTGTGTTTATTCTAATTCGAAGCCTCTTTGCCTCATCTGTAATTCGAGCGTTGCCTTACCCAAAAAGTGTAACTTAGAGCGACATTTCAAGACGATGCACAAACGGTATGAGATGGATTTCTCTAGTTTGTGGGAGTGTTTTAGTTTCTGCTGATAGCAGACGCTGCATTTGCTTCAACCATTCACTTAAAAAAAAAAGGAAGAAAAAAAGAGATTGCTTCCAGAGCCGACTGCTGTACCAGGAAGCATCGATTTTTAAAGATAGTCAAACGGCCAAAAACTCATGAATGGGGATAAAAACAGACATTTTTCACGGTGGAATCTGACTGATAAAAACTTTGGAGCTTAAACCGGGACCAGTTTGAGGATAAACAACGTCGAGTGAGCCGCGGAGCTTTTTTTTTCTTCCCCGCATTGGACTCCCCCAGGAAGGAATCCCATGCAGTGACGTATGCAGCGGGAGGGGTTTCCCCAGGAGCTCGAGGTGTTTCAGGAACTGCCTGCTGTTCATTTCGGACTCAGAAAGTGCGGGAGCTAAAAAGGAAGCTAGCAGCCCAGCAATCGGTTTTCACTTGGGCCAGCACAAAAGATAAGGCTGCTACAATAGCCTCATACTGTGTTAGCCGCATTCTGTCTCAACATAAGGTCTTTCAGCGATGGAGAAGTCATGAAAGAAGCGTTTATTGGGGCTGCAGATGCGCTTTTTCGTGATTTTAAAAATAAAAGTGAGATCGTATCGTTCAGTTGTCCACCAGGATGGATGGTTGTGTCCAAATTCGTGTCCATGTTTCAGTCTGGACAGCTCTGGTGTTGAAAATGAGGTTTTGACTCTGCAAAATGACATTGGGATCAAATCCAGAGAATCAAGTCACATGGATGGAGAGTTCTGGAGTCTGCTTTCTTTCACATGAAAATCATCAAGTCCAACAACAGATCCACAAAGACTGGTGATCATCTGGAGACCTGCTTACACCTGAACCACCTCATACTGCCCACCTATGAGACCCTGGCCTCCTCTCACTCTCAGAAGTCCCACTAAGGTAGACATACATTTTTTACATTATTTATTTATTAATTTATTTTTGTACAGCTTCTTGCATAAAAAGTTGTCTCCTCTAGACTTGTCACAATGTGTCTGTATGTTGTTTTTATCACATTTTAGACCAGACTAGTGTCTTATACACTGACTGGCACCTTTGTGTTATTTATTTACTTTGCAGTTTGGGTGTGCCCTTCATTTTCTGTACCTAATGTGGCTGTGTGTGTGTGTGTGTGTGTGTGTGTG
>NW_013952981.1:184285-185566 GCF_001266775.1 Austrofundulus limnaeus | reverse complement strand
GGAACTCTTTGAATGGTCTGGAGCCGGCAGTCTGGACCAGTGAGGGCCAGCACCTACAGATGACACCATCCCATATGCTGCAGATTCAGTTTTGAAATAGTTGTTTCAGATTTGTGAATCTGCACCATCGTAAGTCATTTTTTGGAATAGTATAAACAGAGAGTTTTATATTGTGTGCTTTGACCTTAGATTTTTGTTTTGTTTTTCCTCCCCTGTATGGAGAGAAGAGAGGAGAGTTCTTTGAATAAATGGAGACAAGTTCCCGTGCTCCAAAGTTATTTAAGTCTGTGGTTCTCAGTGTGCAGGTTTCCAGCCCTCATAGCTCACAAGTTACACTGAGTACTAATGAAGGAGGTAAAAAATTGATCCTTTTTGTTTGAGTATCACTTTTCTGTTTCTCTGTCAGGAGTTAAGTAAGGATTTTATATTTTTTTGTAGGTAAATATATGGTTAAGTAGATAGTTTTGTTTGACAATACTTTAAATTAAATAAAACTAGCAACACATTACATTCTGTTTTATTTACTTTAAAGAAATGAGGAGCAGGGAGACAAAATTATGTTTTTTTGATACTGAGACTGGACAAGTAGCTCTCTGCAAACTGCCGACTTCAAAAGTAGCTCTTGGTTCAAAAAAGGTTGGGCACCCCTGATTTAAGATGAGATCAGATAGGATGAGATGAGATGAGAAGATAAGATAAGATATGTTAAGATACGATGAAATAGAACTTTATTGTCATTGTACAGAGCACAATGACATTATAGTTCAGAACACCCATTCAGAAGCAGACAGAACATAATAAACAACACAACAGCTGAGACGGACAGAATGGGGGTTTGAACCAGCAACCCAGTGGTTACACAATGAGCCCCCCACCTACTGACACGACCGTCGCCCTATTCCCCCATTCCAAACAAAAAGACTTACTTTGAAAGCATACTCATTGATTGTCTCAATAACTTCTACAAAGGGCACTTTAGAGGTGAGTGTGTGTCCGTGATAAACGACCGGTTCTCCTTCATCTCCATCCCAGCAGTCCAGTTCCACACAGCGACAGCCCCGATTCAGAGCTCTAGGAGAGAAGTCGACACTAAGAATTTTTAAAGAAAACTTGACAAAGCAGCTGATGGTATCTGTGAGAGACTGAAGGCAGGCGGGGATAACCATAAATACAATCTTCTGCCTTTTCAACAGTGGTGGACAAAGTACTCAACTCTAGTACTTGAGTAAAAGTATTGATACTCATGGTCAAATCTACTCCACTACAAGTAAAAGTTACTCA
>NW_013952981.1:180877-182920 GCF_001266775.1 Austrofundulus limnaeus | reverse complement strand
ATGTAGTGGAGTAAAAGTAAAAAGTTCCCAAATAAATAACTACTCAAGTAAAGTACAGATACTCAAAAAATGTACTTAATTACAGTAATAAAGTAAAAGTACTTTGTTACTGTCCACCACTGCTTTTCAACACACCTCACAGGCTGTGTGTTGACTTGTTTAGCTCTTAGCACCAGTGCTACAGAGGCTGGTGGTTTTGTAGCACACAACAAAAAGTTGTAGCACCAGCAGAGAGTATCTGTTCTAATCTCTAAAACCAAAAGCACTAATTGTGAGTATTGTTGTAGGACAGGGGCAGTGGTGGACAGTAGTGGAGTACATTTACTTGAGTACTGTACTTAAGTACATTTTTTTGAGTATCTTTACTTGAGTAATTATTTTTTGGGGTACTTATGACTTTCACTCCACTACATTTCAAAGGCAAATATTGTACTTTTGACTCCACTGCATTTCTAGGAAGCTTTTAGTTTTGGTTCAGCATAGTTTTGTAAGCAGCTGTTGCTGTTTTCTTTCTTGAAATGCAACTGGCCACACTATGCTCCTCATGGGAAACCAATCACAGTCGTGGCTCACATCTAGGATAGACTGGGAATTACATCATCTTCATTAACAGTGACGAGCTGAGCCTGAGCTCCACCTTCATTTCAAACAGAACCCAGCAGTGGAGAGGGTTGAAGAGAATATAGAAACCAGCACACCCATGATCATATCTCAGCTCCATGTTTGAGATTTTAGGACTGAAAAAAAGTTCCTATCAGTTTAAACATCTTCTGGATTCACTGCAGATAAACTGTATTTCTGCATTTAAGAACACACCACTCACTTTATTGTATTTTTGTGCTGAAGTCTTTACAGGTGGTGTAGAATTTGTAGCAGAGTGTTTCTATAACACCTGGCAAATAATTATGTATGCTTGGTCTAATACATTAACGTTACTGACTACATCATTTTTGTTTTCTTGATTTATTTTAGTGTTTCTGAAAGCCATAAAGTTGCCATTTGAAATGACTTTAGTTTTGTGTCATGTCTGTGATCTGCTTTTTTTCTACAAAATTAAACAACTGAATGAACATCCTCTGAGTCCGCTGCTTCCATCAGTTTTAACAGTGAGAGCTACAAGGTTCTGTTAACTCACTCTGAAAACAGCACAGCAATGTGTTGATAGTAGAAAATGTAATTTGTACTTTTGAATACTTGAGTACTTTAAAATGCATGTACTTTAGAATACTTGAGTACTTTAAAATGCATGTACTTTAGAATACTTGAGTACTTTTAAATGCATGTACTTTAGAATACTTGAGTACTTTTAAATGCATGTACTTTAGAATACTTGAGTACTTTTAAATGCATGTACTTTTGAATACTTGAGTACTTTTAAATGCATGTACTTTTGAATACTTGAGTACTTTTAAATGCATGTACTTTTGAGTACTTGAGTACTTTTAAATGCATGTACTTTAGAATACTTGAGTACTTTTCAATGCATGTACTTTTGAGTACTTGAGTATGTTTAAATGCATGTACTTTAGAATATTTGAGTACTTTTAAATGCATGTACTTTAGAATACTTGAATACTTTTAAATGCATGTACTTTTGAATACATACGTATTTTCAAAAGTAAGTACTTCAGTACTTTAACTTGAGTAGATTTTTGACGGAGTAACTTTTACTTGTAGTTGAGTAGATTTGACCCTTAGTATCAATAGTTTTACTCAAGTACTAGAGTTGAGTACTTTGTCCAGCACTGGACAGGGGTCATCATACTTTTTGAGCCTGAGAGCTGCTTCAGGGCTACAGAGCAACACAAACAGCTACTTGTTTGATGCAAACATATATTTACACAGCTCACCTTCAGTTACCATAGTAAAAAATGTACATATATGTGAATATTTGACTGCTTGATTACATAATGTTAAAGACTCCTCGTGATAATTATTAATAATAATTTATTATGATAAATAATAATAATTATCCATCCATCCATCCATCCATTTTCTGTACACGCTTCTTCCTTTTCAGGGTCGCGTGGGTCACTGGTGCCT
>NW_013952981.1:173764-180197 GCF_001266775.1 Austrofundulus limnaeus | reverse complement strand
CCCCACCCCTCCCCCACAAACAAAACATTGTTTCATATCTGTCCTAACATCTCAAATGTGCCCTCTGTACTGTAGTTTGCAGCTGACGACACACAGAAAGACTAAATTGGGGGAAGGAGAGGGTCGCAGGGGACTCTCTCGTCTCCAGCACATGCTGTCAGGTATTATCCAACGTCCGTCTCTTCGTCTGAACAAGAAATGAAAGAATCCAGAGATTTTTACTTTTAAAAAAGTATTTAAAATGTCTGGGTTGTCCATTAGAGACACCTGGACAGGTCTAAAGTCCATTAGGGACGCCTGGGCAGATCTAAAGTCCATCAGAGACACCTGGGCAGGTCTAAAGTCCATCAGAGACACCTGGACAGGTCTAAAGTCCATCAGAGACACCTGGACAGGTCTAAAGTCCATCAGACACACCTGGACAGGTCTAAAGTCCATCAGACACACCTGGACAGGTCTCCAGACCATCAGAGAAACCTGGACAGGTCTACAGTCAATCAGGGACACCTGGACAAGTCTCCAGTCAATCAGGGACACCTGGACAGGTTTCCAGTCTATCAGAGACACCTGGACAGATCTCCAGTCCACCAGAGACACCTGGACAGGTCTCCAGTCCATCAGGGACACCTGGACAGGTCTCCAGTCCATCAGGGACACCTGGACAGGTCTCCAGTCCATCAGGGACACAGACAAAGAGACAACCATCCTCACTCAGTCACATCTAGTGTCACACAGAACAGATGAGATCTCTGGACTCAGATCATTTGACAGAGTTCTGATCACCTGTCATCAATAATAATTTACTATGATAAATTATTATTGATGAGTATCAGAGGAGTCTTTAACATTAAGATGCAGTCAAATATTCACACATTTGGAAATATATTACTATAGTAAATGGTAAATGGACTGTACTTATACAGAACCATTCTATCCATCCAGGACACTCAAAGCTCTTCACACAATCTGTGTCCTCATTTATCCATTCACACAGCACTCTGTTAGCTCTCTACAGAGATAACATGTACAATCATCTATGGAGACTAATCAGTGCCAATCACATTCATACACTGATGGGACATCAGAGGCATTAGGGCTGAAGTGTCTTGCCCAAAGACACAACAACTGAGACAGCTGGACGGGGGATCGAACCAGCAACCTTGTGGTTCCTGGACGACTCCCCTAATCACTCTGCCACAGTTGCCACCTCTTTGAAGGTGAGTCGTGCCAATTTATGTTTGTCTAAAACAAGTAGTCGCCTAAAGTCTGAAGTCTCCACAAGTTTCCTTTGAGAAACATAATTCTGAAATTGTTTCCATGACTTTAGTTGCAGTTCTTCACAGACTGGTGAACCTCTGCCCATTCAGCCTCYCTAAAACAGTTTTATTTTAAACATGTTGGCAGCTAAAAGCTCCTCTGGCTGTTTCTTACAATATTTTAACCTTTTCTTATTTTTTAGATGTGTTTCTGCCATCAAATGCAGAATTATGTTTTTTTCTCTAAAAATTGTACAGTTTGACATGTTTGCTCCACTGTGAACAAAATATGGGTTTAAAAGATTTGCAAATGACTGCATTTTATTTTTGTGTGCACTTTACACGATGTCCCAACTTTTTTACAATTAGGATTACTCTCAAAAACAAAATTATTGTGTTGTATTTTTGGACATTTCTAGATGTGTCTTTTTCTGATTTGGCACTGCAGTCCAACAGTATTTACCTTATATAAGGCTCTGTGCTGCTTTCCCCCGTCAGCTGGTCCTTAGTCAGATAGGTGTTGTGAGAGGAGGAGATAAAGTAGTGTGACAACGGGTGTTTCATGTTTTGGTAAACTCGTGTGTGTTCCGGGTTCAACACACAGTTCTCCTTAGACAGCATGTACATGGTGAAACCATTGGGGGTCATCAACTGGTTTCTCTGGGCTGTACAAGACAAAAAGCACAAACACAACACAACACAATACTTAATAAATGACCAAAGTGATAGTTTTTTCACAATGCAGTTAACTGAGCCAAAAAAAAACTGCTGAAAGTTACGTATATTACCACGGTTCTACGATCCTGGATGACCACTAGAGGGCGATACTGACAGCACTGAATGCTCCCTACCACTCACAATAGTGTCAACAAAGTCACAACTGTGACTCATCAGATTTACAGTTCCCTCCATGTGCCTCGTTCTTTTCCTGTACTGTAAGTTCGCTGCCTTGCCAGCATTTGTTTTATTATTATTGGTGGTAATTTTTGACTGCGTAACTTTACAAACGGCACCCCATATACTTGAGTACTGCAACAATTTAAATGTACTTAGTTACTATACAGCTCTGCATTTAAAGTACAAAATACTGAGTTAAAGCTTCCTCTGAGTGAGTACTTCCTTTCTAAGAAGAGCAACAACATGTCCAAGAAGAGCCTTGATTGGATTAGTGTGTGTGTTTATTTTGTTGCGCAGCATCTTACCCCACTCATTCAGCTCATAGATGAGGATGAGGCTCTGGGCATGTGTGAGTGACGTGTCCTCCCCTTGATCCTTCAAGAAGTCCCTGAGGTCCAGAGTGGACAGCACACAGCCGTTTGCAGAGTAGCGGATGAAGATTGCATCCAGTTCTGGCCTCCGAAGCAACTCCCTGCAGAAAACCTCGATCTCTTCATGGTCCAGGCGCCCATCAGCTGATTGATCACATTTCTGTCATTCAGACAGAGAGCGTCACTTTTTATCAGCTCTCCACGTGTGAAACAACTGACCTGAGCTCACAGTCTGTGTGCTCCTCTACCTGGAAGAGGCTGCGAGCGTACTGATCACTCAGGTCGATGTTGATCATATGCAGCAGCGTTTGGACCTCTCCATAGCTCATCTTGTCATCACGGTTCTGGTCTGCCCGACTCAGGTAAGCATGGATCCAAGTAACACCAAACACAGTCAAGGAAGCAGTTTTTCATCAACATGATTGGCATGTTTTGTTGATGGAATTAAAACAAATTCCAATAATTTTCTTAATTAAAAAAGACGTTAGTATGCACTTCTGTATGTTTTGAAGTTTTTTTTAAAACTGATTTGATAGTTTTTACTTCAGTGTTTGCAGGAAAACCAAGAGTTTACCTTTTTAAATTGAAAGGAGCAAACACAACACAAACCAAGTTATTGAAGGATATTGATCAAGTTTTTCCTTCTGGCTCATGTTGTCTATCCTCTCCTGCAGGGTTCTAATGCCTCGGGCCCAGTGCTGAGCCTGCTCCTTGCTGTCGCAGAGGAGATCCAGGCTCTTTCGAGGCCCTTTGAAGACCACCGTTAAACACCGGCCCTCAGGTACAGAGCCGACCAGCTGCCGCAGTGTCTCTGACTGGCACCCTTCACGAACACACTCCACCTCCATGATCGAGACTGAGGGACAGGAAGAGGAAGGAACAAGTGAGTAAAGAGCAAGTACTGATTAATTTAAACAAGTAGAGTAGGTACTCTGGACAAGTTCTTCTTTGTTAAAAATGCTTCATCTCTCCTCCATCAGACTTCTTCAGTCTGAGGACTTTCAGGTAAACTCTGTGCCTTGATGGTGGACCAACAGGTTTAATAACGACAATCAACACTGTTCACATGCAGAAGAGGATAGATAAGTCACACCTGACTATAAGTCACAGGACAGACATGTAATCTGGAAAAACACAATAACACAGAGAACGTAGCTCATGCCTTTGATTCTGAATAGCCTTAAGTAACAGATGACACAGCTGACAGTAACTTTTGTTTGTAACGGCTATAACTTTTTTCATCCAAAGTTTTTTTCCTTCGAGTTTAGTGTAGTTCATTTTTGTTGTGACGTAAATAAAACAAAATAAAATTGAATTTGTTTGAAATATTGATCTCTGCCGGTGTCTACAGTGAGGCAGCTCTGTGTTCAAACACAGCCAGCTGGGCCCAATGCCTTCCAACAGTCCAGTTACCAGTAAGTTCACCAGTTTCATTCCACATCATCTGATTAGCTTTCTTCATTGTCTTCAGTGCAGTAAGATAACCTGTGCTTTATTGCTAGTCTCTCACAGGTTACTCATTCACTTGCTCCAAACATGCTAGCCTGGCCCTGGCCTTCCTATGCAGCTCCGCTCAATTCTAGTTTCCCTTCTCTGCTCCGTCTGGGACTTCTCCCATTGAGATGGATTTCACTGGCAGATTTTTAGCCGGGCCAATCAGAGAACAGAACGTTAATTTTCTGCGCAGTGTCTGCTTGTAGTTTATTTTACCTGGACCAATCAGAGAACAGAACATCAATGTTCTGTGCAGTGTCTGCTTGTAGTTTATTTTACCTGGACCAATCAGAGAACAGAAGGCGGAGTTTTGAATGACGTCATGTTCTGCTCAGTGTCTGCTAGTTAGTTTAGCATACAGCAGTGGAGGAAGTGAATGAAGCCAGTCTGTGTTGATAAGACTTCAAATTAAGTTGAGTTTGTCTGACAAAGCAGCAGCTCTCATTTACAGTCGTCTCGTTCAGCTCGGTACATTTCTCCTCTCAGTAGGGTTGTTTACAGCACACGCGATTTCCGGTTAGCTTCTTAGCTTAGCCTCCTTCACACCAACAACACACACATGCTTCAGCAGAGGCCACGCCTCCAGCAAGAATCACTTCTCAATAGCAGCAAGTCCAGACCCTCGTATGAAGCAAAGTGAAGGACAGGGTCTGGTTTTTACCAGGCCACAAACTTTCTCCTAACGACAACAAACAACAACAGATACTGCAGTAGGCTAATCACAAGCCTAGAGCTCCACCTAGAGGCTGCAGATTGTAATTTCATGAACGTGACATTACAATCTGGACCCAGTGTAACTGGGTTTCGTGCATGCACTATGATGCAGTTTACTTGGCATCTGAAAATACATTTCCTCAACGATATTTTGCATCTGAAAAGAGCTTCACTGAGTGAGAAGTAATTTTAGGAGCAGCAGACAGTTTAAGTTTCACTTTCACTTTGCTCTGTCACTGCCGAGAGCCTGCAGGAGTCATGGGCGGGGTGTGGGGTGGGAGGTGCGCTCGAGAAGGGGTTATCTACGGAATCAAAGTGGGCGTGTCACAAGAGTGGGCGTGTCTAAAGCATAAACACTGTGGGCTACGAGGCCTACATGACGGTATCCTTAGACCCTGCTTGACCTCTATACAGCCTGACCCTGACCCCAACACTAAGGTTAACCAGTAGAGATGGGCGGATTGATACTAAATATCGATAATATCAATACCAGCACTGGTACTGATATTGAACAATACTCGTGTAAAAAGATCGATACTCAAGCTTTGTTCCTTACCGCACACACTGACTGCTGCACACACAGATTTTTCAAAGTCTACTCTCTGTCTGTAGTGCTGCACTTGTTGTTGCACCGTCACGTGGCTCAGCAGCGCTAGCCAAACAGCTAAGCTAACTAAGCAGGTAGGCTGGCTGGCCCGCCCACTCAGTGTTCTCACCGAGCCCTCTACCTCGGGAGATTTTGTTTTAAGTTGTGTTGAGTGATATTTTTTCCTGTTTATTTATATAAAACAGAATTGTATTGAAAGGAAGAAAATTCCTTATTTTTTGTTTTTCCTAAGAACAATTTTATTTAATAAAAGAAACAAAGAAATAACTAGGAAAGATGTCTAGTGGTGAGGGAAGAATTTTATTTTATTTTTGTATAAAAGATTTATTTTCCTAATGTTAAAAGAAACTGTTTTGTCACTGTTTTATTGTTGGCAAGCAAAAATATTGATTGTTATAATAAAGTATTTTGTTGTCACGTACAATGTTTGGTGGAATTCTACAGAGCCCGCGAGGGGACATGGGGGGATTGTTTTTCCTTTTGCGTTCCCACGCAATACTTTTTGCGTTCCCTCGCAATACTTTTGTATTCCCACGCAATACTTTTTGCGTTCCCTCGCAATACTTTTGCGTTCCCTCGCAATATTGTTTTGCGTTCCCATGCAAAAGATTGTTTTGTATATGAACTGAATTAAACATATAGTAATATAGTAATATAGTTATATAAAATTCTGCTTCCTAATTTTGTTTTATGATTATATTTCAGACAGTTCATTCAACTGATACATTGATAAGGCATTTATTCATTATATTTTGACAAAATGCAATTTTTGTTAACATTTTACTAGTCAAAACACTATATTTGCCTATTTCTCCATATACCACTTTTGGACTTAATCCTCGTTTCGATGTGATGGCTCACATTTCATTCTACAAAAAAATTCAGGGTTTTTTACTGTGTTCTGTGTACTTTTAAACTTCAATTTTTGTCATAAAAACATTTCACTGCAAGTTGAACTTTGTGTATGTGATAAAATTTATTTGATTTGATTGCTCTCATTTTTATCTTCTGTTGCTAACATATTTTATGAAGGCAATGCATCCCACATACAGAAAAAGCTATTGAACACATAATTTTGCAGTTTAGGTAAAAAT
>NW_013952981.1:164914-170688 GCF_001266775.1 Austrofundulus limnaeus | reverse complement strand
AAATGACCCGTCATGGCCTAAAATAAGAGTTCAGCGTTCCTGCCAGTTCTCAGGCCTGTGCGAGGCCTGCTTTGAGGCTGGAACTCCTGTTTCTTCACTCGAGGTGACCCCTACAGTTGTGTCTTCACAACAAGTTGAATAAATGAAGGTGAATGAAATATGGCAATGGAATTAAGCCTAAAACATCGATTGTTACACAGACAAACAATGATAGACTCAAGCACTCACTACTACTAGATTAGAGCCTTATTCTTTTCAAATTAATAATAATTAATAATCTGCAGTTTGACAGTTGCACTTGGTAAGACTTCTTGAAGTAAAAACAAACTTAGCTGATAGAAGACTGTAAAACCTGGTTAGAGCAACAGTTTTCTGCAGTAAAATGACTCTACTGCTCAAAACCATGAACAGATTAAATAAGCTTCACTTTAAACCTGATCAGGACCAGGTTAGTTTCAGTGCACTTGTTAACACAGAAACATAAGTGCTTCCTCTGTCATGCAACCGATTCAAGGATTAATTAATTCAGGTTTACACCTAAATCCCAGGTTAATCCCTTATCCTAGTTTGGTGCAATACGCCTCAGCTGCCGTCACCTTCGTGTGTTTTTAGACGTTGTTAATTAAAGGAACATGACTGTAGTGATCTGAAATGTCACGAGGAACACCCTGGTGGTCAGACAAGTTCTGTAACAGAGAAACCACATTACAGGTAAACTAACCCAGTGTGAGACCTTCTACTGTATGCTTGGAAGCTAAAGTTAGGTTTGAGTCTCATGGTAACTATACAGCACAAAACCACAGGTTCCAAGGCCAACTCCCAGCTCCACATAATATCCTATAATCTCAGTGTTTGAACTACAGCAGGATGGGCGGCCATCTTATCCTGGAAATAACCCAGCTCTGTAATTAAGGCACTGAAAGACTCTCAGATAGTGGAGGAGAAGTAGTGTTTTAACTGGACCAAAATACAACCTCTGCTGTGATTCCTCCTCAAACCTGAGGACCGTCAGACTTAGCTCAGGACCTGTGGGAGCCACTTCCAAACACTCTTTAAAGGGATTCACACAAGAAACAACACTAGGAAACAATTTGTGCAAATTAACGATGTACGATCAACTTTTGAGACAATTACTTGTGGGGTCCCACAGGGTTCTGTGTTAGGGCCCATGTTGTTGCTTTTGTATATCAATGATTTGGTTAATGTGTCTGATGTAATGAAATGTCATGTTTGCAGATGACACTACTTTTTTGTTCGGGAAACAATTTAGAACATCTGCTAGCTTTGTTGAAGTTAGATTTTGTAAAGATACATGATTGGTTTGAGTTTAATAAATTATCACTTAATTTGGATAAAACTAACTATATGATATTTAGTAAAAGAAAAAAATGGTTGATGTTTCATTTCAAATTTGTGGTGTTGAAATTAGTAGAGTTATTTAGGTGAAATTTTTGGACGTTATTATTGATGAAAATTTAAATTGGATATCTCACATAAGTTACATAAAAACTAAAACTGAAATCAATTGCAGTTTTCTACAAGGCTAAGGAAGTATTTAATGATGAAGCCTTGCTCTTATTATATAACGCCATTATTGAATCTCATTTAACTTACTGCATTGAAGTTTGGGGAAAAGCATGTAAAACATTTACATATCCTGTTTTTGTTTTGTAAAGAAGAGCCGTAAGAATCTTAACAGGAAAGCATTGTTGTCATCCATCTAATGTTTTGTTCAGTCAGTTGAGATTGTTGACGTTTTATTATCTGGTTAATTATAGAATTTTGTTGATGATGTATAAAGCTCATAACAATGCTTTACCTTCTGAAATGCAATTTTATTTTACTAAGAGGAAAAGTGTTTATAATTTGAAAGGATTCGAGATGTTTGTTTTACCAAAAATTAGAACAAGCTTGAAAGAGATGTACTTCAGTTCAGGCTGTCAAATTATGGAATAGTTTAGCAAAGAACCTCAAACCTGCTGGTTCTATTCATTCATTTAGAAGAAGGGTCAAAACTTTATGTTTGATAAGTTATGGGCAGTCTATGTTTGAATAATTTACATTTGTTCTTGTTTTTTTCTCTCTCTCTCTCTCGGCTGTTCATTGGATGAAATATATTTTTTTTTATTTCTTGATGTATATTTTGTTATTTTTATGGATATTGTTTTAATTGGGGGCAGATATAAGATTCTTTTCTTCTCTCTGCTCCTTTTCATTTAACGATATTGTGCTTTTTTGTTTATTTTTAATGTTTGTTTTTTGTTGTTTAAATGAAATAAATTTTATTTAAAAAAAACACCTGAGTGCTATTTGCCATGCAGAACATGTTTAACATGATCATAATGACTTTCATCCAGCTGTAGTCACATTAAAAAAGACAAAGACTCACAGGACTGCTGCTGTTTGGCCCGGCTGGATGTTTTCTGTGACTGACACCACACAGTGACGCCATCTTCCAGAAGCTTCAGCGTTCGCTGCTTCTGCCAGCGGGATGAGCGAACCTTCACACCGCAGATAAAAACCAACAAACCTTTATCCATGACCATTTGATGGAGACAGACATGCTTAAACTGCTATTACCTTGACCATACTGGAGCCGTGCAACATCTGCTTCACATCTTCATCATCCTGAACACCTGGAAAACAACATCAGGAGAACTGGATTTACACGTGTATAAGGTGGTGAGTTTCACAGCAGAACAGAAATTAAACAATTTCATTTTACTTTAACAAATTTTCTTTGATTGTTTTCTTAAAGGAATTCACTGATCCAATGCTTTTATAGTCATTTTCCAGATTATTCCATAGTCTTATACCTTTTACTGAAGTGCATCTGTCCTTCAAGTTTGTTCTGATGTTTGGTTTAACAAACATTTGTAATCCCTTCAAATTATAGCAGCTTTCCCTTCTTTACAAAATGTGATTGGATGTTTGACAGCAACACATTTCTATGAGCCTTTTACATAACCTGCAGAATGTTATAATCAACCAACTCATGAAATTTTAACAATTTTAATTGATGAAACAATATATTAGAAGGGTGATATTAATGCTTTCTTGTGATAATCATATGGTTTTTTTTGTAAAATAAAAATAGGATTAGTAATGGTTTTACATGCATTTTCCCAGACTTCTATACAATAAATCAAATGTGGAACAATTATTGCATTATAATAGTGCTTTATCATTAAATAACTCCATAACTTTATGCAATACTCCAATAGATTTTTGCCATTTTTTGTTCTTAAGTAATTTATATGAGGTCTCCATGTCAGTTTTTCATCAATGATGACTCCCAGAAACTTCACCTCATTAACTCTGCAAATCTCAACACCATATACTCTAAATGGAACATCGGTTGTTTTCTTTCTATTAATAAATATCATGTAATTTGTTTTATCTAAATTTAATGATAATTTATTATGTTTAAACCAAGTTTGTACTTTTACAAATTCTATTTCCATCATTTCCATCATCTGTTCTGTTATTGCCCAAGCAAAAAAAAGTAGTGTCGTCTGCAAATAAAATACATTTAAAGAACCCTGATACATTTACCAAGTCATTAATATATACTGTAGGAGAACCAACTTTGTTCCCAGTACAGAACCCTGTGGAACCCCACATACAACATTACAAAGTTCAGATCTTACATCATTAATTTGTACAAACTGTTTCCTGTTAGTTAAATAACTTGATACCCACTGTAGTGCTGGACCTCTTATACCATATTTGTTTAATTTCTCTAGAAGGATACTGTGGTCAATAGTATCAAATGCTTTTTTTAAATCAATCTGTTAAATCTTAAATCTGTCTCCTCCTGTGTCTCCCTCAGGTGTTTCTTGTTGTCTCATTAAGTTCTGCCTTTATATTCTGTGTTCTGTCCGATCACTGTGCTGCTTCCCCTCAGCCCGTGTGCTGTGTTCCATGTTTTCTCAGAGGATTACATGTGAACCATCCATGTTGCAGGGGCAGCAGATTGATCAGGGAGGCCCAGACTTTACACAGCCACCCCCTCTAGCTCTTCTAGGAGGACTCCAAGGCATTCACCATGCAGCTCAGCTCTGTTTAACCCTAACCCTCACCGCAACGGACCGGCACAGCGTCTGCAATACTCCAGCCACTGCTGTGTGACAACAGAGCTAACTACACCACCTCCACACAGCCCTTCTTTAGATAAACCTATGAATGTGAACTGTTATCATAGAAAACATTTGTGTAGCATTGGAATCCCAAAGCAATATCATGATAAAAAATCTGATCTGATTTTAGTTTCAGTGTTAAATAAAGCTTTCACTTAATTACCAAACAATCTTAAGTGGAAATAAAAGCAGCTGATTTACAGCCACACACTGCCTGAGGATGGCTGATCTAATTGTCCATAATGAGAATGAATGAGATTGATGCAGGCTGGAACAAATGAGTATATAGTTTGTCAAATAACTAAAGGCCTCTCATTCCAGGGGATTCTGATGTTATGAGTACATGAAATGGACGTTATTAGGCTTATCAGTCCCATACAATGGCTTCAGAGGGTCCCTACTGTGCCTTCTAGGCTTCAGACTGTCCCAACAGTGCCCCCTAGTGGGTTAATATATCAATGACAATGAATGTGTAAATAACCAAAACATATTGTAAGAAATTTTTTGTGTTCGTGTCAGTCTTGAACCCTGGTCTCGAGCTCTCTGATCAGACACTCTACCCATTGCCCTATTGGAAGGCCAACTGTTGGAGGGCGGTGTCTTTAGTGCTAACCATGTCATTTGCTCTAAAGTTAACCTTAGTGGCTTTAAACCTCATATTAACCAGTTTTTTATGCCTCATGTTAACCAGATAGTGGTTTTATGCCTCATGTTAACCAGATAGTGGCTTTATGCCTCATGTTAACCAGATAGTGGTTTTATGCCTCATATTAATCAGATAGTGCTTTTATTGCCTCATATTAACCAGATAGTGGCTTTATGCCTCATATTAACCAGATAGTAGTTTTATTGCCTCATATTAACCAGATAGTGGCTTTATNTTAACCAGATAGTGGCTTTATGCCTCATATTAACCAGATAGTAGTTTTATTGCCTCATATTAACCAGATAGTGGCTTTATGCCTCAAATTAACCAGCTGACAATCGGAAGCCATTCTATGGGACGGGGAACCTGCTAACTGGCACAGGCGGAACATTCTTAAGCCATTCTAGGGGACTGATAACGCCTAATAACGTCCATTTCATGGATGATAACATCCAAAGCGGGTGCTCATTCTTAGCTGGAACACATCACCTTTCATGATTTTATGTTGACAGCAGTGTAGCAGTTAGAATCAAACCTCTGACATGACATTATGAACAAACACATGCAGTATTGTGAGAAGCAATTCAAACTTGAAGTGCCACACACCACACCACCACCTCACCCCTTCACAGTTAGAAAACATTATGTCTTGGCTGGTTAGCCTGTCTGTGTGGAGTATACATGTTCTTCCTGGAAAATAGTTTTGTCCAGGTAATCCAGTTTCTCTTCTCAAAAGTTAAATCGTTGGTTACTTGTTGTAACCCCAGATTCTATGAGTATAGGCACAGCCCTTTAAGGCTAGCACTAAAACCCACTAGTGCTAGCCTTAAAGAGTGAAGCCTATTCGAAATAGAACTACCTGTGCTGTGCAGCATCTTCAGCTTTAGACAGTCAGTTTAATATTTGTTTCTTTCATCACCTGTGTCCTCCCGTTAACTCACTGTTTCTCATGTTACAGTATCTGAGCAGGGGCGCCAGCGGTGGGGGGG
>NW_013952981.1:157195-163449 GCF_001266775.1 Austrofundulus limnaeus | reverse complement strand
CACACACACACACACACACACACACACACACACACACACACACACACACACAGGGAAAGTAGTGTTTCAGTGTTGGGTTTCCAAGAATAAAATCAAAGTCTACGTTTGGAGTCCAGCTGAAGAGAAATGATTTGATACATTTTAATAAATATAATCTTTAAAGAGGATGGAGGTTAGAGCTGTCCTCTTACAACAACAAGGTTCCCAGCTGGAGCTTTTCTGTCTCAAGTTTACATGTTCTCCATGTGAACACATGGGATTTTTCCAGGTACTCCACCCAGGTGAAAAAATATTACACTAAGTACACTAAATCTAAGTATACTTTAGTATACTTGAAGCCACACTACTCATCAGTATACTTAAAGAGTGCTATTTTGGAACAACTAATTTAACACTAAATATACTTTAGTTGTATTTAAGTTGTACAAAAGCACTATTGTAAGTGTATTAAGTATATTTTTAAATACTAAAATGGAACAACTTCAAATATACTTACACCTTAAGTGTAGAGCTTTGTCTGTACCAGGGGTCTGCAACCTTTATGATCAAAGGAGCCATTTCTGCTCCTCGGCTCACTGATAAAGAGCTGCAAAACAAGTTACGACTGTGATTAACAACTGGTGGCCTTTTTGAGGCCTTTTCGGGAACCTTTACGGCCATTGGAGGTGACACTATAAAACTAAAAAATATACTGTGAATTTTAATATTTATTATCATTTTTACACATTACGACAAATAAAGACTATTTTCAAGTAAACAAACAAATTATTTTATATAGTTTATACTAAATTTCATAAAAACTAGTACAACTAAGCTATTTTCTAATTCTTATTATTATGTAGCCTTCAAATTTTTTAAAAGGTAATTCTGATGGATTTGAGAGAAAGATCATAGCAATAAGTTGGATTATTTAAGTAAATAACAGGCTAGCATGAGCTAATCTACAGGTTTTACTTTTTGTATTAGTAGTATTGAGCACATATTTGCATACAAATTTATTTCTGTTGTGGGTATAAAAAAACAAACAGAAAAATTTATTCTGCTATGTTTGGCCACATTTTCAAAGAGCCACTGCAGAGGGCCAAAAGAGCCTCATGTGGCCCTAGAGCCGCAAGTTGTAGACCCCTGGATTTAAAGTATACTGAGATTTAGTATACTTAGTATAATATTTTTTCACCAGGGCAGTAACTTCCCACAGAGCAAAAAGCCCTGTTTACTGGTGACTTTAAATAGTCTCTGGGTGTGAGACAGTGACTGGTCGATTGTCTCATTTGTCTCTGGGTCCCTGTGATGGACTGGAGACACGTCCAGGTGTTCCTGCCAGCAGGAGACAGACACCAGCTCTGTAACGTTACATTGTTACATTAAAAAAACGCTCTGTCTCTCTATGAGCATTAAATAGATGAAAGGATTCACTGTTTTTATGCTCTATTTAGTCTGTGAGTACATTAATGACAGAAATAGCTCTTACTTAGTAAAATTAGGCTAAACCAGCGAAAGTACCAGCTGCTTGTGTACTGACAAAATTCCATTAGCCCTTTAACTTTAAAGGGGCAATATCATGTAAAATCAACTTTTTTGAGTTTTATATCATGTTATAATGTTATACTCTCATAAAAAACATGCCCAAAGCCTTGCTCTGACTCATTCATCATGTTTGAGAAATCCTGCAGTGTTTTTATGAAGCCATGCTGAGGAGCAAAACGACAGGTGGGGACCAGGAACACCTTTTGGGACCAGAAACATCCCTGGGACGTGTCTTTAAGCTGAACTTCCTCATGGCAGAGCGCACCTCCCCAGCCCCCTCCCCACACACCCCACCCATGACTCCTGCAGGCTCTCGGGTGAAACTGAAAGTGAAACCTAACTGTCTGCTGACCTCTCAACACTACTTCTCACTCAGTGAAGCTCTTTTCAGATTAAAAATACCTTTGAGGAAATATATTTTCAGATGCCAAGTAAACTGCATCATAGCAGCTTTTATCTTCAACTTTGAATAAATAACATCAAGTCTACTTTAATACATTTCTCTTTAAATTTCATTCATATTGTTGATGTGTTGTGTTGTGTTGACTCAGTAATTCCTGACTGTTTTGTAATAAATAACCAAAAACAATCTGGTTTTATCTTCATTGAGTGTTCATTGTTTCTGGAGAGTTCCCTGAATCTGACCATCTCACACGTTGGTGTAAATGAGTCCAGTTTCTAAGTTGATCAGTAAACACTGATCTGGCGCCCCCTACAGCCATGTTTCCATCCAATTTTAAAGCTAATTTTGAGCACATTTTGAAAGAAGTTATATTATTCTGTCCTATCAGCTAGTACTGGTGATGTTACAGCTGTCTGGTGACAGAAAAACAAATGTAATTCTCTTCACATTACGGGAATATCCAGGAAGACGCTGGCAGCAGCAGCAGGAGGAGGAGGAGCCAGCTGCAGCCACTACAGTTATTGGACAGGAACAGCTGATCAATGTTCACTACATCAGAACTTATTCATCTCCTCCTCTGAGCAGTAACTCTTTCAGAAAATCCACAAACCACCTCAAGTGAATGTAAAATCTGTTTCATGAAATTAAGGAAGTTTTTGTGAATTTTTCCATTTCCATCCTCCCTTTTCAAAATAATATATAGTTTAACGCTGGAGCTCAATACTTGACGTAATTGGTCGAAGCAACGGAGTTATAGACTTATGCTGATGAAGACTGACATCTAGTGGTGAACTGGAGCAACTACATGGAAAACATCCTGATGCATCTCAAAAATCAAAAAGAAAAAAATCAGTAGGTCCTCTGGATGGTTCTTCTTTAGTGAAACGTTTCGTCTCTCCTCCAAGAGACTTCTTCAGACTGATGAGTTTCAGATGAACTGGGAAACTTTAAAATTCAATGGAAACATGAAAAACTTTAAAATTCATGCTCTTATTTTGAAGGGGAAAACTAGTTTCCTGTTACCGTGCTTTCGTTTCTCATCAGTCCGTCATGTACCCAGAATGCATCAATTCAGTTTTCCAATAAACAGTTTTAAAATTACTTTATTGAAATACGTCTTGATTGATACTTCTTTAATGAAAAATCTACAACAAACAAAAGAAAAGGACAAAGAATCAGCCGAAATAGCAATCCTCATCAACTTTTTAAAGAATCAGCTGAGCAAGCCTCAACAAGTTTTTAAATTGTACACCCAGGAGTCAAAGTTCTGTTTGAGGAAATCAGACCCCCAGCAAGGGTTTATACACCACTAGTGGGCAGCACTGAATTGTACCCAGCTAGAAAATGTCGAACTGAACCTGATTTTAGAATTAGCTTCTGCTAAAGTTTCTATGCAATAAGCAGTTTTGAAGTTGCGGACCTAAATATTTTCATAACCACTTTAGAAAATGCAGAGTTAATTTGTGAATTAGCGCTGTCCACCACTGGCGATAGTTTAAATTGTGTTGATGGGAACATGGATAATGACACATTTCCATATGGTCCAGCCTTTCTCTCTAAACTCCTCAGGTTTGGATCCATTTATCAACATCAATACTTTGAGGAGACTGACCAGTTCAAAGCATTGTGCTGATTCAGTGGGATTGGTAAACTAAACTAGTTAGTGCACATTACTGTAAGCACATGTATCAGACTGAGAACAGCTCAGGGTCAGTTCAACAGACCAGTAAAACAGGCTGAAAGTGTGGCTTACTTCAGAATAATTAGTAAAAAAGAGCTTTATTTTCTGCAGCACAGCAGGGCAGTGTTAGGTCTCAGAGTTTGGATTAGCACCTGGTTTCAAACTCATTATTATGTTCAGTAAAAGTTTTCTCCTGACAAGCAGAGAAGCACTTTGAATGTGTTGTTGTGTGAGGCAGAGGAAGGAGCTTTGACCTACATGTTGGAATCACAGAGCTGTGAGGACTGGAGCACTTACACTAACACAAGTTTACATCTTTTAAATAAAGCCTCCTCACACACTGCTGCTCTGTTATCATACTAACCTGATTTATTATATGGAGTTAAATCAGTGACAGCTTTGTAAGCTCACTGTAAAAAACGAAAAGTTGGCAAAACTCAAAATTGTGAGGCAACAAACTTCAGGGCATTTTTAAGTTTTGGACTTCAACTTAACTATTTAAGTTTTGCTTTTGAGTTTGCCAAACTTTGATTTCCGTGTTTTTGTAACTCAACCAAAAGTTGTGGGAACAAAGTTTTAAGTTGTACGCACTTTGTATGCTGAGTCTTCCACTTCACATGAAAGTAGCAGTAACTTTAAAATTTAAGTTGTACAAACTATGAATATCATGTTCCTCTGACTCCAGTTATTATAAATTTTAACAACTTTAAATCCTGAATACTGTGAACTTCACTGAGTTGCAGTAATATAAATTTTATCATTGCATCAATGTTTTTTTATTTTTTTAGGAAAAATGTTTAGCTGACAGTTATCTACCACTAGCTGTGTTTCCATTGACCATGAAAATGCACAAATTAGAATTTCAAAAATAAATTTGCTCAATGTAAACATGTCAATTTAGAAAAAAATATGTTTTTTGACAAAATGTTTTTGCACTAGGATGAGGTGGTATTTCAGCCGTATCGAAATTGGTGTTTTTCGCAAAACTGCAATGGAAACACTTTTTTCGCGTCACAGGAGTCACGTGATCAACAACCGTCTGTTTCTACTGGTGAAAAAGACGATGATGAAGAAGATAACAGGAAGTAGAAGTAGTAGTAATATCACAGAAGTAATATAAAATAGTAAACTCAGCGACTACAATTTCCCAAAAACACAGCATACGTAGCCGCTCCCAAGTAGGGACTTGTCTCTGGAAAGCCTCGATAAAAGACGCCGACGTCTCCTCTGATGATGAGCGCTAGTGTCGTGGTAGCAACATGCTATGTGTTTACATCCATCGCTGCCATGTTTGTAATGACTTATCATGAGAACAAACGTATTCACGTGACTTTAATAGCATTTCTTACTTAATGGAAACACTGCAGTTGTTAAACTGTGTTTTTTCAACATTAACAGAATATTGATGTTGTTTTGTGCACATTTGTAATGGAAACACAGCTACTGTTAACTACATTAGCATGTCCATGTGTCAATATAAACACTTTAGTCAGCCATCAGGACTAGTACTTGGTGACACTTAAATGCCCCGGCCATTTTCCCTCCATATGTCTGTGACACAGACCTCTCACTCATGGTGTCGGCTAGAGTCAGTAACCAAAACTTAACACAAATGCCAAATCAATCCTGAATGTGACAACAGAACACAACTCAAAATGGTTCATGAAACACAGATTAGTGTTTACGTCTTTTTCAGAGGTGAGTTTTCAGAAAATTATCCATTTCAGCAACAAAGAGGCGGAGCCAGAACTCTGACATCTGAGCTGATAGGAGGAAGAAGCAGGAAGAGGGAAAACAAATACTTTCAAATCGAGTTTCTGCTCATTCTTTTAAGCATTATTAACACTAAAAGTTTGGACTGGATAAACACAAACCAGAAGTATAAGAACAAAAGTTATCTCTACGAGAGTTGTTCACTATGCCTTGAACTCAAAAGTCAACTCCCAAACTTGTCTTTCCCGCATTTCAAAACAAAAGCACGGAAGTTAGCAGCACTTTCATCTGTTGCAATGACCTACAACTTAGAGATATAAGTACTGACAACTCACAAAGTAATTTTGGACCAACTTAAATTATTGTGCCCAATATGTCAGACTTAATTTTTCAAGTTTTTTCAATTAAAAATTGTTCTTCATCGCACAAAAACGAAATTGGATTTTTTACAGTGCTGTCACTGATTTAACTCCATAATTTCTGCCCTGGCCACAGCAAACACTGAGTTACACACGTGTTTTAACTAAACATAAAGTCATTTCTTTAAGTACCTATCAGTCAATAAAACCAGGTCAGCTTGTTGAAGTCCTGGATTCTTACTGACTCTTCTGTGATTCGCTTCAGGCAGCTCAGGAGGCTTTTAAAGTCCAGCTGAAGGGAGTCACTGTTTTCACAGCTGCTGTTTTACATGGTCGGTTCTGTTGAGCTTGAACTAAATTACAAAGTCTGGTTAATGTAAACTGACTGACAGGACACACAGCTGATTTCTTTACTATGTAAAGTTTAGAAACACTGAAATGTAAGAACTGTGTCTGCCCTACGTCTGCTGCTTCACTCCAACTGTGTTCAACAGTCGCAGTAATCCTTTGTTTTGTGTGTGTGTGTGTGTGTGTGTGTGTGTGTGTGTGTGTGTGTGTGTGTGCGCGTGCG
>NW_013952981.1:152358-156930 GCF_001266775.1 Austrofundulus limnaeus | reverse complement strand
TAATAATACTAGTAAGGGTACTGTAAGATAAACAGAGCCTACCCAGATTCCTCAGAGGGTCGATGGCCCTGCTGGTTTTCAGCGGCTCTGCCTTCTTCCTGTTGCCCAGCATGCTGCCTCTGTGGACGGGAAGGAGAAGCTGGGGAGCCGTGGAGGACTGGGAGGAGGACGCTGCTGCTTCTCATGCTTTTATTGTGCCGCAAGCTCCGCCAGCGCTGCCAGGCCTGACGTCACAGCAAGCTGGAGTCTTCTGACGTAACAGGAGCAGGAGAGGCTTCCTGAGTGGGCTTTTCACAATAAAAGGTTTCTTTTTTTTAACTTAATTTTTTATTTATTTTTGACAACAGTGACACTTTTAACAATTACATTCTCCTGTCTCACGCAGATATATACATTCTGCATTATAAGTTGACATTATGAAAAGAGGCAGTGAAAACAAATGTCATAATGAACACAAAATAATAAAAACAAGGAGATAACAGAGAAAGAGAAACAAAATAAAAGCAAAACAAAGCAATCAACAATTAGGTCCCTCTCTGAGGAAAAATAATCCACACATTTTTAAGCACAATCGTATTATATACAAATCCATAAGCGTAAAAGGGCAAATCTGACTGTATTAACATGATGGGGCTCCAACTTATGTTAACAGAGGTGTCAAGTAAATAATTACAAATATTTTGTTACTTTACGTAAGTAGAAATTTTGGTTATTTATACTTTAGTGGAGTAATTATTTTTCAGCCTACTTTTTACATCTACTCCTTACATTTTAACTCAGTTATCTGTACTTTCTACTCCTTACTTTTTAAAAATGCAAAAAGTATTTCATTTCTATTTAACTTTGACTTGTTTGTATTCCATCTTTTCATTGTTCAGAAAAAAAATGATGAAAAGAAATGGAAATCTATCCAGATAGATACATGTGACACAAATCACATGACATCCAGCAGGACAGACTGTAGCAGATGGAGCCTAGAATGAAGATGATCGTGGCTGAAACAACTAGTCTCATCGGTTAATTCCAAATTTTCAGCATTAACATTTTAATTTAACATTACACTCTTTGAGCGGTTCATTACTTTTACTTTTATACTAGTAGTTTTAAAACCAGTACTTTTACACTTTTACTTGTGTAAAAACCTCGAGTTGATACTTCTACTTCCAATAAAGTATTTTTAAACCCTATTCTCTATACTTCTACTTAAGTAWTAAATATGAATACTTTTGACACCTGTGTATATTAAAAACTTATTTATGAAGCCTTAAAGTGTATGTAATTTCCTCCAATAAAGATGTTCCAAACTTTTTGATCCATATGTTGGGGACTCTGGTTTTAACCATTTAATGGTTATGCATTTCAATGCTGCTGTGGGAAATATATTTAGGAGATATTTGTCTACCTTCCTGTCCATTCCTTCAGGTATTTCTCCCAGCACTGCCACAAGGTGTTTTTTTAACAATTCTTCTGAAAATTACCCAAAGAGCTTCAAATACAGTTTTTATTTTTTCTTCTTTTTTTTAGTCCTTCAACAAGCCTAACAATCTGTTGGAGTAAAAATGTTAAAAGGGAGGGAAAGCCAGCTGCGTGACTTTTATAAAGTGTGTGTTATGCATATACATATAAACACAAGCAGTAATCGGTATCAATTAATTTCAGTTAAATTCAGTTTATATAGCACCAATTAAATCACAACATACGTTGTCTCAGGGTACTGTACATGAAGAAAAGAACAATCTAAAGAAGAAGCTCCAGTTGTAGAGTGAATTTTTATCTAACTTTTCAAAATTCGCAAAAAATTAAATAAATAAAAATTCAAATCCAGACTGTTTCCATCTAGTTTCCCTCTAGACTGTTTGATGCGAATAAACGAGGCTACGCAACGCGTGATTACGTCAGACAAGGCTACGCAATGTGTGATTACATCAGACGAGGCTACGCAACGCGTGATTACGTCAGACGAGGCTACGCAACGCGTGATTACGTCAGACAAGGCTACGCAATGTGTGATTACATCAGACGAGGCTACGCAACGTGGGATTACATCAGACGAGGCTACGAAACGCGTGATTACGTCAGACGAGGCTACGCAACGTGTGATTACATCAGACGAGGCTACGCAACGTGTGATTACATCAGACGAGGCTACGCAATGCGTGATTACGTCAGACGAGGCTACGCAACGCGTGATTACGTCAGACGTTGGCGACAAGCTTTGTGGTAGTAAACAGGAAGTGAAAATTGCTAACTAGCAAAGGCTAATCATCTCGGGACAATGGAGCGATTTTTTCGTGAATGCCTTGCTATTGGGCAAGTTGTAATTATTCTATCTATTCAGCTAGTACATGCTATGTTTAACGCTGCCGGGAGACGTAGGGAAATAAAGTCATGTTTTTGCGCATTTATAACATCCGGGATGAGGCAGGAAAGCGGAAACAGCTGAACGTCACGTGAGGTAAATATGCGCTACGTCAGAATTTATTCGGCAAATGTGTTTCCATCTCCCATTTTGCGCGTTAACTACTTTGTGAATCATCCAAAAACCACCTCAAGCGAGCGTAAAACCTTTTTAGCAAATTGAGGATTTTTTTCAAATTTTGCTGTTTCCATCTGACTTATTTTCACATTTTTAATGCGACACTTCTAAATGCGCATCAAAAAGCCTTGATGGAAACTGAGC
This sequence comes from Austrofundulus limnaeus, assembly GCF_001266775.1. Lineage (NCBI taxonomy): Eukaryota > Metazoa > Chordata > Actinopteri > Cyprinodontiformes > Rivulidae > Austrofundulus > Austrofundulus limnaeus. The sequence continues at coordinate 154,250 of NW_013952981.1, read as the reverse complement.
AAACGGTGGAGAGGAAAAACTCCCTGCTACAGTTTTTTCTCAGTGGCTAAAACACATTTCTTGAAACCATCCATCCATTTCTCGAAACTGTGAACACAAAATCTAATTTTCAAACTGCTTTCACAGAACCTCTGACTCTTCCAGCAAAACCAAACTCCAGCCTCAAAATAGTTCAAACTGTACTCACAACCAAACAATGTTGTCAAATCAGACCTGGAAGAAATCAATAGGACAAGCACTACTGAGCAGTCAGTACACAACAGGGAAAAAACGAAAACACAACAATAAGATCATAAAACTTTTGAAAGAATCGTTATTTTCCACAAAGGAAAATATATTTTCAGAACAAAACTCCTAATTAGCATTTTACAGAAAAAAACTGTATACAGTACAACAAATGTGCACACAGCATCTACTCTACAGCATCATGGCGACGTGCTGGGTCAGACCACACGACTTCATCTACATCACAGGCGACATTGTCCCTGTCCAGGCAGCGTGGGAAAAAACTCCTATTCACACTTGACACACATCCACATCTGTGTCATTACAGGCCAGTTCCATGGTCTGCAAGAGATTTTCCCTGGTGTAGGGTTGTTGGTCGTAAACCTTCCAACGCCATGAAGAGAAGAACTCTGTTGGGTTGAGGAAAGGGGAGTATGGTGGAAGAAAACATTCATGAATTCTTGGTTGATATTGAACCACTCTCTGATCTGGATGACACGATGAGAACTCACATTGTCCCATACACTGACATAGACAGGATGCCCTGGCTGCTCATGATCCTTCTGCTGATGACCTAAAACATTATCTCTAAGATCACCAAGAACTGTCAGGAGATGTTGAGTGTTGTATGGCCCCAATGTGGCATGATGGTGGATAAACCCACTGTTGCTGATGGCAGCACATAATGTTACAGTCCCACCTTGCTGGACAGGTACTGCAACAATTACTCACTGGCCAATCACATTCAGGCCCCTCCTCCTCTTTTTGGTCAGATTGAACCCAGCTTCATCCATATAAATATATTCATGGGGTTGTTCTAAGGAATCCAGTTGAAACACTCTGAAAATATTCATGTAGTTTTGTAAGTGGTAAAGAAAGACATATTTATGCTGTAGAGTAGACTGCAGTATTGAACCTGTATATACTGTAATCTTTGCTCTTTGACCCTCTCTGAGTTACGGTCAAAGGGTATTCTGTACAGTTGCTTCATCCTCATTCTGTTGTGTTTTAGGACACAATCATTGGTGGAAACACTGTCGATGCCTTCAAAACTCGCATGGTCTTTAATGATTTCCTGCTGTATATCACACAGTGTGATTGCATTGTTCTGACGGACCATGTCAGCAATGAGGATCTCTTGGTGTGGAGACAACATAGATGTCCTCCCCCCATGATGTGGCAGTCTTGCAATTCTACAAAAGAAAAAAACAAACAAAAAAACACAGCATGCAATTACAAAATACTACATGTAGTACTAGGCCCAAAACGTACGAAGGAAAATTCAGTACTATAATGAAATGCCTTTTTACAGAACCATATTGAGTCATTTTGTAAATATGCAAGTAAGGAACAAAGCAATTACCTGTTCTCCTCTCTGAAACTTCGGACTATGGTGGACACAGTGAATCGATTTAGGTTGGGCTGAACTCGAAGTCCCGCTTCCCTCATTGTCAATCCGTGGACTAAAACATGATCTATGACAGTAGCCCGTATTCCATCTGAAATAATTATTCTTTGTCTTATTCCACCTCTTATGCGCCCTCCTCCACCTCTTCTGTCAAATGTAAATTATTATACACTCACCGGCCACTTTATTAGGTACATCTGTCCAACTGCTCGTTAACACTTAATTTCTAATCAGCCAATCACATGGCGGCAACTCAGTG
>NW_013952981.1:148426-149978 GCF_001266775.1 Austrofundulus limnaeus | reverse complement strand
TATATATATATTCTAATTTTGAATTTGTTTCCTGGTTCTTCATTCGCGCTGAAGTGACTAAAGAAAAATTCCTCCAGCTGGTCATAAAATAAATGTGGTTGGCCCCTCCACAGCTTAGCTTATGAAATGTACGGTGGAGGAAAAAGGTTACGGAGATTTTACTCTGATATATAATCACAAACTACAGGAAATACCATATGATGACTGGACAGAACATCAGTACCAGTAATATCTATACAGTTCAGCCTAGTAGTAGTAAAGGTAATTTGACTGTTGTCCATTATATTTACCTCTCACAATGTTATCCTAACATCATAACAATATTAATAAAAATATAATAATTTGTTGGAACAGCAAAATTTGTCTTTATGTGACTAGTGTAAATACGTTAGCAAAAACCTATAATGAAAAGTTCCCAGACTGCTTATAGATTTATCTCTTGAGTAAATACGTATTTTTTACATATTACAACATCGGTAATTTTCTCAGCTTTAATTTAAGCCCTACTTTATAGAAATCATGTAAGAAATGAGGGCGCAATGAATATTTTTGTGACAGAATGACGCGCATTCCACATTGAAACTCTACCGTTTTGTTGACATGACTCAATGCATAGCAATGGCTCTTATGACGCTGCGTCGCTAGCTATAGCGGCTATAGGCGATGTCCAATCCAGTAATATAGATCAATGCAGTGGCTGCTTTGTTTCCCCAATGTGTAACTGATCACAGTCCTCTTGGCACTTCACAACATACACAACATTACTCTGTTTTTACCAGGGAACTGGATCTTTGGGGTGAACAAATCTTTGTCGTAACGTGTTTTGGGGTTTGAAAGCCACTAGGACGTCATGTTTAGAGAATAAACGTCTCAGTCCACCACATGGAGGCAGTGCTTAAAAGGCTGGGTTCACTTGAAACTCCTCAGCCTGAAGAAGTCTCTTGGAGGAGAGACTCCATTTGTTTCATTAAAAAAGAATCTGTCCAGAGGACCAACTTATATTTTCTTTTTGGTTGTGCTAATAGTTACAAAGTTACATTTTAAGTGACAAATGAGTGTTTTGCAAAATTGTTAAATCAATAATGAACCCTGTCCCTGGGCTGCCACCTTATTGTGGTGGAGAGGTTTGAGTGTCCAAATGATCCTAGGAACTGTGTTTTCAGGGGCTACATGCCCCCAGTAGGGTCACCCAAGGTAAACAGGTCCTGGGTGAGGGATCAGACAAAGTGCAGCCCAAAGACACCCCATGATGAGCACCCCAAATGGGCTAAGGGTTCAGCCCGAGTCTCCTGAGCCAGAGCCAGCACCCGAGTCTCCTGAACCAGAAACAGCACCTGAGTCTCCTGAGCCAGAGCCAGCACCCGAGTCTCGAGAGCCCAAGTCGTCCACGTCTCGAGAGTCTAAGTCATCCACATCTCGAGAGTCTAAGTCATCCATGTCTCGAGAGTCCAAGTCGTCCACGTCTCGAGAGTCCAAGTCATCCACGTTTTGAGAGTCCAAGTTGTCCACGTCTCAAGAGTCCAAGTCGTCCACGTCTCGAGAGTCCAAGTCA
>NW_013952981.1:142048-145536 GCF_001266775.1 Austrofundulus limnaeus | reverse complement strand
AAAAATAAATTACTTTATTTTGGAAATACGTTCAGGTCATAAGTTTTCATTTCTCATTCATGATCAGGGTTGGTGTCTTGTCATTTTCTGAGATTTCATAATGCAAAGATCTTGCGTGAGTTCTTGTTGTGTGAGATTGAGCTGGTCTTAATTTCATAGAGTGAGTTCTTACAAATTATAAACTAAGTAAGACTGGTAAGGTCCAAATGAAATGTTCAGGTCTGTAATTAGTGGATTTGCGCTTCAGCAGACTGGTGCCCACCACTGACTTTAAGTTTGGTCTGCCTGCCTGCCTGCCTGCAAACTGGGTTCTCCTCGCCACCAAGTCATGACAACGCTGGAGGGACTATGCTTCTCAGCTGGCCTGGGAATACCTTGAGATTCCCCCAGACGAGCTGGTCTAAGTGGCTGGAGAGAGGGAAGTCTGGGTCTCTCTGCTTAGGCTGCTGCCCCCGAGACCTGACCCTGGATAAACAGAAGAAAACATACGGGCCAATAATGAACACAGAAGACATTTTTAAAAAAGGTATCTGTGAGAATAAAAAAAAACCTGAAGAAAATTAAATTGCTCTCATGTTATTTTCCTATAAATTTGCTAGACTGAGCTCTCTGGTACAGCATAGACTGGATCGTACAGGCTTCACTCCCTCACATTAAACATGGAAAGCATCGCTTATCACCTGCCTTGAACAAGATGTGTTATTACAGGACATGATCTTGAGCATGAGATTTGGTTTTACAAAGAAACAGACTGAAACGACCATCAAGCATTTTTTTCAATGAGAAAATCAGTATTTTACTCTTTGTGGCATCAAAAATATGTATTCTCTGTTCCCATATATAAAGACAGTCATTTCTGGTTTGCTACTTACAGAATAAAAAGATACACATTCACAAGGTTACCCCATGGGTACTATAAAAATCTACCTGCCTGCAAATCTGATAAATTTATTTTTCCAAATGGTAGTCAGGTTCTGTTTTATGTACTGGTCATATGATGTAAGCATCACCCTCACATGATGCAAGAAAAAGTTGCAGTTTTGTAAGAAAAAAAAATCTAATATTTGGGTTAGAAAAGATCACATAAGGGCAGGCAGACAGACAAAATAGTCAGAAAATCTTTGGAAGACTCTCACTGAGCTGCCTGATTATTCTAGCTTTCAGCAGACTGCAGAGAAACAACACATTTATTTCTTGGCCCACATGCTTAATCCTATTGTCAAAAAAGTTGTGCTATGGGAGCTGACATACAGCAAAAGAAGCTGTTTTCAGAGTTGCATATCAGATGGAAGAGTGCGTACGTCAGGCTTCATCAGCTCAATGAAGAGAGAACCATAGGGGCAGCCCTGACAGTGATGTTTTCTGGTCATTCTGTGAGACAACTGTTGAGCTCTCTTGAGGAGAGGAGGGTGTGTGGGTCTCAGATGGTTCCTACTGATAAACTGTATGCTAAATGTACCCAAATGGCTTCTTGTTTTGGTGCCACTCTGGCCAACCACCTGAAAAATTACATGAATGAAAAATTCAGTGGCTTGAAAAGGTTGAAGCGGGGGTGTCACTAGGTTCTAAGGAAGATGGGGGCCTAGCCCCCAAGAGACGCACAGAATTTTTGTACATTATATATTTGTATTGTATGTGTGTATATATATATATACAGTATATGCAGTATATACACTCACCGGCCACTTTATTAGGTACACCACGCTAGTAATGGGTTGGACCCCCTTTTGCCTTCAGAACTGCCTCAATTCTTCGTGGCATAGATTNCACGTCTCAAGAGTCCAAGTCGTCCACGTCTCGAGAGTCCAAGTCACCCACGTTTTGAGAGTCCAAGTTGTCCACGTCTCAAGAGTCCAAGTCGTTCACGTCTTGAGAGTCGAAGTCATCCAAGTCTCCAGGGTCCAAGTCATCCAAGTCTCCAGGGTCCAAGTCATCCAAGTCTCCAGGGTCCAAGTCGTCCAAGTTCCCACAGGGTCCACAGCCTCACCTCGTCCGGCCATCGAACCGCCCTCCTGAACCTCAGCCTCGTCTCGACTGGCCTTTAGGCCGACCTCCAGAGCCACAGCCTCACTTCAGCTGAGCTCCGGGCCGACCTCTTGAGTTCCTGCTTCACCTTGGCTGGCCATCGGGCCGACCTCCAGAGTTCCTCTCTTGTTCCTCAGTCTTTTCTGGTTCTTGCTTCCTACTTCCACTCAGCCCTGTTTGTATTTAACCAGCTTCACTTCACCACTTCAGAATTCGATTGCTTACCCATGTTTGTTCTCACCTCAAGTTCTTGTTCCAAGTTTTGATTCATTGTTTTGTTATCTTGCCACCACGTTGGTCTTTTTCTTTATTAAATTCTTTTTTATTACTTTAAGCAATGGTGGGCAGCGCTAATCCAACTATTAGCTCCACAAGTTCTAAAGTGCTTATGAAAATATTTAGGTCTGCAACTTCAAAAGTGTTTATGCCATAGAAAAACTTAGCGGAAGCTAATTTTAAAGTGCAAGTTCATTTCGACATTTACTAGCTGACAACAAGTCATGTACAATAACTGCACAACATTGCCAACTAGCAATGTTTGAACCCTTGTACAGCTTAATCTTACAACCATAGATTGCTGGGGATGTGATTTCCTGAAACAGACCTTTAGCTGCTGGTGTAAAAATTAATTAATTTCGGCTGCTTCTTTGTCTTTTTCTTTTGTTTGTTGTAGATTTTTCATGAAAGAAGCATCAATAAAATAATTTTAAAACTGTTTATTGGAAAACTGAAGCAGTGCATTCTGGGTACATGATGGATTTGATTTGTGACATGAAACAAAAGCACGGAGTACAGGAAACTCTTCCCTTCAAAATAAGAGCTTGGATTTTAAAGTTTTCCATGTAGTTGCTCCAGTTGACCACTAGATGTCTGTCTTCATCAGGATAACATCTTTAAATCATTTCTAACCCAGTTGGCGATAGCTTTGACCAATTACATAAAGTATTGAGCTCCAGCGTTTAAACTCTATTTTTTTAAAAGGATCTCTGATTGTAAAGTAAAATAAATCAATACATAAAATTTTTTTAGTATGAATTACAAATGTTAACTTTTTTTTTGCTGGGAACGGGAGCTTTAAACATTGCCTTCCTGCTATGTAAGCAGACACAAAGCATTGTGGGAAATCAGAACCGTGACCCAAAGCAACAGTCAGCAGGATGTATACCTTCTCAATAAGTGTGTTTATCTGGGAGGGGTGCTGTTGGATAGATCCTGTGATTCATTGACAACCAGACCTTCTGCTATTCAAGATAATGACTGGTAGATAATTAGTTATTAGCAGTACTGCATTTTAATTTTATGAAGCAGAAATCTGCTTATGAATTTGTAGGGGTAACCCTGGTGAAATATTCATTTCTATTTTTTGTCTTTGATTTGCTTTTACACTTATAAGAAGAAATTCATTTTAAAGTTTGTTTCTATTTTCTTTAAGTGAATAGAACAATATGTTCTATATATATTTC
>NW_013952981.1:128261-135458 GCF_001266775.1 Austrofundulus limnaeus | reverse complement strand
CCTGTATAGCACTTCTGGATAGATGCAAACTACATTTCGTTGCTTGTACTTGTGACGGTGCAATGACAATAAAGTTGAATTCTATTCTATTCTATTCTATTCTATTCTATTCTATTCTATTCTATTCTATTCTATTCTATTCTCTGTGAAACCAGAAGAGGAGCAGACTGAAGTCTGCTTAAAATATTTCCCAAAAACCTGCAAAGAAAAACCTTTCTTTGTCACCATGCCTCTGTGAATAATCACTCCCGAAGGCAGAGCCGAACAAGGAGGTCGCCTAGAGTGCCATCTGCTGGAGGGGGCGCCAAACTGCAGAAGAAAAAAAGTTTTTTGTAATCCCTGGTTGTAACTCTGCTCAGCGCCCCTTTCAATTAGCCTTGTCTTAAAAAACTATAATGAAATATTACAGGAAAAATAAACTACTCTACCCATAAAACATTCCCTCCCAATGCAGCAATCGCCCCCACCCTCCCTTTCATTTGATTGACGTTGCACAGACTCCTCCTGCTCCGACACTCTGATGGGGGAGGGTCTAGTAGTGCCTCTCAGGTAGCGGTTCGTGTTGACAAACTCAATAACAAGTCTGTATTTTGTTGTCCCATACATGTCAACCTCTTGGGATGTTTACCAAAGCCTCAAAAGTCAGTGAATTTAGCAAAAAATCGCATGCCATGGCCTCCCGTGTCTTCTTCATACATGGGCTGTGTCCAAAACGGCAGGCCGGGTCCTCCGAAGGCCGAATTCATTGGCCGCATACGTCACAGCGCCGCGACGAAGGATGTCCCAAACCGAAGACTCCTTCGATGCGGCCGACAAATACGTCCTTCCTTTTCCCCGATTTCAAGGACTGGTCCGATGGATCCTTCCCGGCCCAGCATATCCCATAATGCATTGCGGCCCGACCAGAGATTTTTTTAAGCTAGTAATGGTGGACAAAGCGAGAGAAAAGAATACGTTTTAAATAAAAAATACGGCGATAAAATTTTTTAAAAAATTTAGCGGTTGCAATTCTAATACTTTTATCATTTGTATAGACATGTTTTTAAATACCGTTTTTGTCATAAATAATTTTATTGTTTTGTGATATTAATAATGCTAATATATCAATATTTTTTTTAATTTCGATCTATTTTTGCTTCTGTTTAGCATCGTCATGGTTGCTAGGTGACATGACGTACGCCGGGGTGGAGGGGAGGCTAGACCGTCCAAATTCACAGCCTCTTTTTTTCCGGTCTTCCCGGTCTACCAAGGACCCAGCCCACCTCGACAGGGTAGTCTGGGTCCTCCGAAGGACCCCGCCTGTCGTTTTGGGCATAGCCATGGTGTCAGAAGAAGCAAACCCCAAATCTCAGCGGCTGTGATGGGTGCGGAGACACACGATTAGCCAAAGGGAAAAAAAAGAAAACTTTTTTGGAAGTTACGAAACGACCAAAGAGGCTAACGTGTTAGCTTGGACTGGTGCTAATGGACGGACCCCACAGACGCACGGCACAGGCAGACGAAGGAAAAGTACAGAGAGGTGACGCATCGTAAGTTTTAAAATGTGGGAATAAATAAGAAACATAGATGGCGGCAACTGTACAAATAAGTCCTCCAGGGTCATTTGACTTTTCAAGCCCTGCTGAATGGCCGAGGTGGATCCGACATTTTGAGAGGTTCCGAATAGCAACAGCTCTCGATAAAAAAGAAGAGGAATATCAGGTGAATTCACTCTTGTATGCTATGGGAGATGCAGCAGATGATGTATTAGCAGTTCTACCATTGAGTGACACAGATAAAATGAAATATGAGACTGTCAAAACGGCATTTGAACAACTTATGTAGGAAAAAATAATGTCATTTTTGAAAGAGCGCAGTTCAATTCCAGACGTCAAAATGTTGGGGTAAGTGTAGAAGCATATATCATAGCTGTACACAAACTTGCAGAAAACTGTGGCTTTGGTATACTGAAAGATGAACTTATAAGGGACAGAATTGTAGTAGGAATAAAGGACAAAAGGTTGTCGGAACAACTACAAATGGACTCTTGAGTTAACTCTCGCAAAAGCCATACAAAAAGTCAGACAAAGTGAAACTGTGAAGAAACAGCAAACAATACTGCACAGCGTTGCTACAGAGGAAAAAATAGCAAACATGGATGCCATAAAGTCAAATAAGCAAATAAGGAAAAAAAACATGGCTAAATCAGAAGAAGGCACAGAAACCAGAATGTCAAATGGATGAAGGATGTGGCCGGTGCGGAAAAAAGAACAAGCACACATGGAAAGACTGCCCAGCTTGAGACGTAGAATGTCGAAAATGCTTTAAAAAAGGACATTTCATTTCAGTGTGTCATTCAAGTGAAACTGCACGGCTGCGTGAAGTCACAGAAAATCAGGACTACACAGACAGCGAGGACTTTGCTTTCCTAGGAGAAATGAGAACGAAGTCAGCAGACCAATGGATAGAAAAGATTAAAATGAATGGTGACAATGTTCACTTCAAACTAGACACAGGGGCAGATGTTACATCTATACCAGATAAGATGTACAAACCATGCCGAGATAGTAAGATGCACAAACCAGAAAAGAAACTGTTTGGTCCAAGTAGGAACCCACTGAAGGTAAAAGGCTGTTTTAGAGCAGAAATGGCAGCTAAAGGACACAGTATAACACAGGATATTTATATTGTGTCAGGACTAGCACAGCCGCTGCTAAGCAGACCAGCCTGTGTTGCTTTAGGATTAGTGTACAGAGTAGACACAGTCACAGAAGCTGAAACAGATTTTAGGACAGCGTACCCAGAGGTGTTTCAAGGCTTAGGAAAGCTGAAGGAGCCATATCACATAGACATAGAACAAGGTGCAACACCAGTTGCCCTATCTGCCCCCCAGACATGTACCTCTTCCCTTCAGAGATTAAGTCCGTGCAGAGCTGACCAGGATGGAGGAGGTGGGAGTTATTTCAAAAGTCACTGAACCAACATCCTGGTGTTCAGGTATGGTTGTCATCCCAAAACCCGTAAAAAAGCCACCCAGGATTTGTGTTGACCTCACACCACTTGCTGTTGTGAAAAGAGAACATCACATTCTTCCTGTTGTGGATCAGACGTTAGCCATGATAAAAGATGCTAAGGTGTTTTCAAAGCTTGATGCGCGATCAGGATTTTGGCAAATCACTCTAACACCAGAATCACGACCACTCACAACCTTCATCACTCCTTTTGGGAGATACCAGTTCAACAGACTCACGTTTGGGATAGCTTCAGCCCCGGAACACTTTCAGTAGAGAATGTCGCAAATGTTGGAAGATGATGAAGGAGTCATCTATCATGCAGATGATATTCTGGTATATGGCAGAGACAGACAGGAGCATGATAAGAGATTGCACAAGGTGCTCCAGAAGCTGCAAAAGGACGGTCTCACATTGAATGAGAAATGTGAATTTGCAAAAACAGAAATCATGTTTGTGGGCCATAAAATTTCAGAAAAGGGAATAGAACCTGACCCGAACAAAGTAAAAGCAATACAGCAGCTGCCTCAGCCAATATGTGTGGAGGATGTACGTCGCTTCATTGGTATGGCCAACTATCTCGCAAAGTTTATGCCACAGCTTGCCACAATAACCATGCCTCTGAAAGAACTGCTGAGAGAGAGAAACAAATGAACTTGGGCAGAGCCTCAAGAGACAGCTTTTCAGAAGGTAAAAGAGATACTGAGCTCTACAGGAGTGCTTGCTCAGTATTCAAACTCAGCTGAAACAAAGGTTGCTGCTGATGGATCTCCATACGACATTGGAGCTGTTTTAACACAGAAACAAACATGGCTCATGGCGACCATTGACTTATATTTCACGAGGTCTTACTGACACTGGGAAGCGTTATGCACAAATCGAAAAGGAGGCTTTGGCAGTCACATGAGCATGTGAAAGACTTTCATCATACCTTCTAGGTCTACATTTCACACTAATGACAGACCACAAACCCCTCATTCCTCTGTTGAGCACAAGATGCTTGGATGACCTTCCCCCATGTATCCTGAGATTTCGTCTGCGGCTGCTGCGGTTCTCTTACAATATCATCCATGTTCCAGGAAAAAACCTCATCACAGCGGATGCTCTGTCCAGAGCCTCACTAGAGGGCCCACCTTCTGCGGAGGATCTTCAGCTGGAGCAGGAGGTGGAGGTTTTTGTGGACTGTGTTGTTGCTCATCTCCCTGCTACAGACAAAAGGCTGGAGGAGATAAAGGTAGCACAAAAGGAGGACGGAGTGTGCAAAAAAAGTAACAGTACTGTCTCACAGAATGGCCACAGAAAGGTGAGATTGACAAAGAGATAAAGCCATACTGGAAGGACAGGGCAGATTTTCACCTGGCTCAAGGCATTCTCATGAAAGGAGAAAGAATGGTGATACTGTCACCTTTAAGGCAGACTTTTTACAGCGCCTACATGAAGGACATCAGGGAATTTCAAAATGCAGGGCTAGGGCCAAAGAATCTGTTTGGTGGCCTGGCATCTCTACCGTGATAGGACAAATGGTGGAGGGGTGTGAAAAATGCCAAAAATATAGGACACCGAACAGAGATCCTCTGTTTCCGACTCCAGTCCCAGACCGTCCGTGGCAGAAGGTTGTGATGGATCTGTTTGAGTGGTCAAAGAATCATTATCTTTTGATAATAGACCTTTTCTCCCGATACATTGAGGTGGCAGAACTTAAGTGCACGTCTGCGGATGTTACAATCAGAGCTGTTAAATAAGTCTTTGCCAGACATGGAACTGCAGAGTCTGTCGTTACAGATAACGGACCGCAGTTTGCATCAGAGATGTTTAAAATGTTTGCAAAAGAACATCAGTTCTCACACATCACAAGCAGTCCACGTTACCCTCAAGCTAATGGGGAAACAGAACGTGCAGTACGGACAATCAAGGACTTGTGGAAGAAAGACAGTGATCACAACAGAGCACTGTTGGCATACAGAGCCACACCACTGGAGCATGGGTTCTCGATAGCTCAGTTGTTAATGGGGAGAAACCTGCGTACCCCCTTACCTCAACCTACAGTCAAGTTTGATCCCAAGTGGCCAGATCTGAAGGCTTTTCGTAAGGTAGACGAGGAGGGGAGGAGAAGGCAGGCAATGTATTACAACAGCCGACTCCGAACTCGACCTCTCCCTGAACTCACATCAGGACAGAAAGTATGGATCACCACAGAGAAAACAGCTGGTTCAGTCGTTAGACTGGCCCATACGCCGAGATCATATGTTGTAGAGACTGACAGGGGCCTTCTGAGGAGAAACAGGAGTCACCTTCGGCCTACAGGAACTGTTAGGATGAGTGGTCGAGTCTCCAATCCACCAGATAGAATGGACTTGTAAACTAAGTTAAAACAACAATGTTCATGATAAAGAAAATGTAACAAAACAAAAGCATATAAGTTCAAAGTTGTATATGTTGAAAATGTGTGTGTTAATAGATTTAAGTTCAAGGTAAACAGTAACAGTGTTATGCAGTGAATAAGTTCTTGTGAAGGCATTTGACTAGCTAAAAGGAGGAGGTGTAGTAGTAGTGGGACTCCTAGTCCCATAATGCATTGCTTCATATGTGCCGGTTGTGTATGTATGGGAGCCCGGGGGGTGGGGCTAAACAAGGAGTTAAGTAAAGAGCATGGTAGAATGCATGCCATGGCGTCCCGTGTCTTCTTCATACACCCTATACATCTGTATACCTGCAAAATGACGTAAAATCCTTATAACTTCAGACAATCTGTACAAGTTGACATGTATGTTGTTATTTATTTGCTTTCTGGGGAAGCAAATGAATCTAAGTTTACCACAGTACCTTACACTGTCAAACTTGTTTTTAGGGGTTCAAATTGGGGTGGGTGGGACATAGTTTGGGGGTGGGTGTGCACTTCAACTCACCTAGGGCACCAAAATGGCTAGAGCCAGCACTGCCTGAAGGACCAGAGAAGTCGGGCTCCTGTCTTCAGGCCCAGGGCTGTCCTCAAAAACACATCTCAGTGGGATTTTCCAGAATAAATAAAAATCAATAAAAAGTACCCAAATGACTGATAAACCATTAGTTTTACGTTTTCTTAAAAAACACTGGAATAAAACATTGAACTGTACAACAAAATGTTTATTATGGACTATTATTTGATTTAAAATAAAACTTAAAGCTCCAAATGAACCTGAACCAACATTTACTTCTTCATACAATCGTTCTAGATTAGTTGGTTCAATCTGGAACATGTAGTGTGGATCAGTCTGCACAGTGCTTGTTGTTGTTTGTTTGTTTTTGTTTTAGCCTTTAGTCGTACCTCTATGAAGCAAAATGAGTATAACTGTTTCTTAGCATACAGTAAGTGTTTCTAAACTTGATTTGTTGAGGTGAGATGAAGAGTTGTGCTCTGTGAGCTTGTAATGGCTCCAGCTGTCCATCAGATGTCCTCATCATTGAAGTCTTGAAGCTTCCCATCTTTTTCAGCAGCGTTGTAAGTAAAGTGAGGCTTCACCTGCCCAGCTTTACTGGAAACAGGACTCAAGGTTGTAGACTCATCTGACAACTCAATGAAATTTTATACTGTATACAGTATATATATTCACTTTTTAACCCTTTAATCAATCAAATCCCATTGAGATCACAAATCTATTTTGTAAGGGATAACTGGTGTTAAAACATATTTTGTGACTGATAGAGTTTTATTGAATTTATTAAACTTCTTAAGGTGTTTCAAATAAAGTCTTGAGGTACGTGACAAATGTATTATTCATCATGGCGTGTCCACAGAGTGTAGCAGATAGAAACTGCTCTAAAGCAGAGCTGGTAAGACAAAACAAGTCTGAGTTGTTTTTATTATTTACATATTAAACCCCAGCAACAAGAATTTTGATTGGTTTGTATGTCCATGACAAGCCTCGTAACTGATCTCTGATTTGTTGTGTCATGTGTGACTTCATTCCTACGTGTGTGAATAAAATGACTGTTCACGCCCCCAGAGGTCAGAATTTCTCTGATCTTCACCAAGCTCTTGAGCTGAGTTAAGTATCATTGATCTTCTCCTTTGCAAAGTGAAACAAAAAATCTTACTGGTCTCTGTTGTCATTGTTTAATATGTTCGGCGGGGTTGTTGTTGTTTTTGTGAGTTCTTAGGTGAAAAATACCGAACAGAGAACCAGTTAAAGTCTGCTGGTTTTAAAAAGGGAGAACCAGTTAAAGTCTG
>NW_013952981.1:114950-127576 GCF_001266775.1 Austrofundulus limnaeus | reverse complement strand
GTCCACAGAGTGTAGCAGATAATGACTACTCTTAAGCAGAGCGGGTAAGACAAAACAAGTCTGAGTTGTTTTTATTATTTACATATTAAACCCCAGCAACAAGAATTTTGATTGGTTTGTATGTCCATGACAAGCCTCGTAACTGATCTCTGATTTGTTGTGTCATGTGTGACTTCATTCCTACGTGTGTGAATAAAGCGACTGTTCACGCCCCCAGAGGTCAGAAATTTCTCTGTGCTTCACTGAGCTTTCAAGCGAGGTTAAGTATCACTGAATTTCTCCTTTGCAAAGTGAAACAAAAAATCTTACTGGTCTCTGTTGTCAATTGTTTAAATGTTTGGCGGGGTTGTTATGTTTCTCTGAGTTCTAGGTTAAAAAATACCAGACAGTGACCGTCATATATAGTGACCAGAGGGGGCACTGTTGCGTTTCTACAACAGAACATGGCTGAACATGTCCACAAAGAAGAATATGATACACCAACAGTGTAAGCCAGAGTCTGAAGACATACGAAGAAAAAAACAAAAACTGTTGACTGTTGTTATAATCCGTGGTCACAGAATATGACAGCTGTCATATATTGTGACTTCACTGTAGATAAGGAAATAGTAAAAAAAATTTATTCAAAAACTATTTATACTAATTGTTTACATCCTCTAGTGTCAGGAAAAATAACTTTTGATCACTGACATGGTGACTGTTATTAAATTAGTACAGGGTTACATAATATGATAGCTATTATCATGTATAGTAGTAATAATAGTAGTAGTAAAGATAATATTCAACATGCCAGTGATAAGGTTATTTTTCTGACATTAGAAGATGTATGCAATGAGTAGAATCAGTTTATGAATAAATATTTTTATTATTTACCAAGCTACAGTGAAGTCACAATATCTGACAACAGTTGTCATATTTTGTGACCTCTGGGTTACACTTTTGGCGTATCATATTCTTCTTTGTGGCCATGTTCGGCCAAGTTCTGTTGTAGAAATGCAACAGTGACCCCTCTGGTCACAATATATGACAGTCACAAAATATGGTGTAACGGAGGCCTCATGACCACAGGTGAGGGTTCGTAGACAGACCAGTAAATCCAGAGCTTTGTCTTTTGACTCAGCTCTTTCTTCACCATGACTGACCAGAGCAACACCCTCATTATTGAGAACAAGGCCCCACTTCATTAACTTTCTAATTATTATTAATATCGTCTTTAAACACCCTCTGGCGGACAAACTGCGCGAGACCTGCCTGAAATCCAACCCCTTTCCCGAAACCCCGCCCCGGGGCGGTCGCAAAACGCCGGCGGGAACTTTCAAATCACGGTTTCACTCGCGGTCGGTCGGGATGGGGAGGATCTGAGCCTCTCTTCAAATCACGATTTCACTCGCGGTCGGTCGGGACAGGGAGGATCTGAACCTCTCACTCGCGGCCGGTTGGGGCGAGCATCTAGGCCTCTCGCTCACGGTCGGTCGGGGCGAGGATCTGAGCCTCTCGTTTTTAAAAAAAAATTGCGTGAAAGGGGAAACGGCGAGTTTGCGAATGTTTCTTCTGATGGTCTATCTCCAATCCAATCCTGACCGACCATGAATGATATATATATAGGCCCGTGTGTAACTTGGATTTCATTGAGAGCAGGGACGGTTTTATCGAGCTGTCAATATAATCCACCTCGGTAAGCAAGTCTCTATGTTTACCTCGTTTACAACAGATAGATTGTTTTCCTTAACCTATATTATAAAACATTCCCTCGCAGACACGACCCACTTTACGTTACGATTGGGAGGAAAGGAACCGTCTTCTCTCCAGTGGGCTCACGTTACGTGACATCTGAGTGCATTTTTTTCTGTGAGGCACAACAATGACTATATCATTGGACATGTCAATGGTGAGTGTATATACATTTTTGCATGTGTGACAATCCAACAAACCCGTCGCAATCATCCTGTCTATAGTGCATGTAAACTGTATGCTTTTTTTTAGCTGAATCTCCTGACGGAACGGCTCGGGATTGGGTTTATTTGCGGATACACGCTGTTCCTCGTGTGTGCGTGTATATGTGTGTACTATCTACCCAAAGACACGCGGTGGAGACGAACCATTGGTGCTGTGACAGAAACGCTGGTGGAATCGTGGGTGTGTGTATTTGTATGGGTGGCGCTGTACGAATTGTGGAGACTCTTCGCTGTGATGCTTGTCGGGTGTGGGATTATGTTATCGATGTGTGTTTTTGGTATTCTACATTTGATGTCTCATCTGTGCAACACTTTGTCTTTGCTCTTAATGCGTAACCATACCGCACAACATGCCAGGATCTGTCGGTTGGCCGGTGTTTGTATGCTTTTGAACATGATCGGTTGTTTCTATGCTGTGTGTTGTTTATATGCTATGGTTGAGCCCATGTTACCCCTCTGTCAAATCGTATGCTAAAAGATAGAATCGTTACCATCCACCAGCATCAACTGAGAAATGTTTACAACAAAACAAAATAAACGGAAACGCTGTGTATTGTTGTGTGTGTTTTTATTTTATAATGAGGAAATCAACAAACTCACCCGAGGCTAGAATCGTACGAAGAAAACACCCGAGTAACAAAATAAATAGGGTCTTGAACATTGCCGCTGTTAGCAGATGTTTTAACGACACGTTAAAAGACGACTTGGTCGACGAAGAATACCCATTCAAAGACCAAGGACTAATTTGTACTGCAACAATCAGGAGAAAGCGTGCGAGTAATGCTCCGAGCAAGCGAGCGTGATGAGATGTCTTTACCTGTCGGTGGTCCGCGCGGTCGTTAGTTTGTTTCTGCTTTGACATAGCGAGATTGACCGACCGACCGACTAACTGTGTTGAGAAGGCTCACGTGGTCTGTGACCAAACACTGGCACGAAAGTTCTTCTTACACGCGTTTTTTTTTAAAAATTACACATAAATGAAACAACACAGAGAGCCACGCGTGCATGTCACTCACGGAGGTCTGCTGGGTGGGAATGTGTTTCAAATTCACTCACGGTCGGACGGGAATCCGAGTCTCTCTCACGGTCGGACAGGAATCCGAGCCTCTTTCACAGTCGGATGGGAATCTGAGCCTTTTTCACGGTCGGGGAGAGAATCTGAGCATTTAAAAGGTTCGTTGGATGAAAATATCTTACATTCAAAAGTTTGCTTGCTGCGTCTCGGTTAAAACTGGGGCCTTCTTTGTTGATCTTTCGAATGTGAATGTGAGCTTCGCATCGCCGTGGCTCTTGTTCCCCTGTTGGCTGATGCTGAGACACTTCCATCAGAGAAAAATCAACCCATCCACAAACACAGAGAGAGCTGTTCATTGATAAAAGGTTTATCGTAGACGGGTTTTTTTCTCGGTGATATTCGGCTTTAAGTGCATTCTTCTAAACAAACAAGAATCAACAAAAAAAACCCAGCGTGTATTCTTTTGTTTTAGTTTGGATTTAACTAAAGTGAAGCTTTTAGACATATTCCGTGGGATGAATCGTATGAAAGAGGGAATGGTGGCTTTACGTGCGTTTCTTCTTCTGTCGGTCCATCTCCCACTGGTCATGTACGCGGGCGAGTTTAACGCGGAGTAAAATTCCGGTACTGTCTCCTTTCTCTGGTCTATTTGAACTCTTGGGACTAAATCGTTCCACTCTGACCTCTCCGCTCTGCATTCCACTCCTGTAGATCTGATCATTCTAGCTGAACCTGGACATGACATCGTTCTACCATGTAGAGTTCCTGACAACAAACCCGTTGTAGTTGTGTTCAAAGACGGTCAGAATTCTACAGATGAACAACACCCATCCTTTAAGAACAGAGCGGATCTTAGAGACGGACAGGTGGAGAACGAAGACGCGTCTTTGGTTCTGAAGAATGTGACAACAAAAGATACTGGAACATATACGTGCAGAGTGTTCCCGACAGGAAGAAACCGCAATGAGAGATTTGCTCAGACCATCAGCATCATTCACTTATGGGTGTATCCGAAAGGTGTGTGTGTGTGTGTGTGTGTATGTGTGTGTGTGATTAGATCATCACTTAATGCCTCATTATCTTTATTGTAGGACACAAAGACGGACAAACACTAGACAAGGGAGGACTAGTACAAGATAGAGAAGACCGGCGGGATGGAACCGGGGCAGGACCTTCTGGACTGACTGCGGTTCTGGTAGTTCTTACTGTGATTGCTCTGATGATTACTGTTGTGATTAATAATTATTATTGTGAAAAGAAGATCAGGTTGTCATCATTATCATTATCCTGATGATAAAGCGGTAGAACTTGGACATGTCTGACTGACAGTTTCTGATCAGCAGCAGAGTTCTATTGAACTCAACAATGAATTGGAACCTGTTCTCAGTCTCATCAACACAACTGGGTCTCCTCCTGGAGACTGTGTCTTCTATCATCCTGTTGGTCTGAGTGTTTCTGCGGGTTCTTCGGCTTCAGCTTTGAGATTAAAGTCACAGATAAAAATATTTACAGCTCAGCTCTCATTAATGTTTGAAAGAACACGAGTTTAGATTAAGACATTTTAGGACTGCTTTAACATTTGTCTGTTTATCAATTAAAACCAATTTAATCTCTCGGCTTTTCACTTTCAGTTATTAAAAAAAGGAAAGTGTAATTACTTGTGTTTATTACTGCTTGTTTTTTTGTATATTTGTTCGTCGATTGTTGGGCAAAGTTTATTAAAAGATGTTAAACCCGTGTTCTGTTGTGTCAAATAATTCATGGTGTTTAGATGAGTTGAACTTCAAAGGGTAATAATGTTTTTAGAAATAACAACCAAAAACCTTTGCAAGTCATGAAGAAGAACGACAAAAACATCGGGTTATTGGGTGGATTTTTTTTCTTCATTTTATTTCAGTGACCACATCCGATGTACACATAATGACACGCGATTCTGTTAGGCACGTTCTCCAAAAAGGTATTCACGATCGTTTACATGTGATTGCTTATGTCGCGTCAAAATTTGAGGCAACGCAAGGAGAATGAGTCTATATCCTCGATCGCCGACAATTGCATCCTCTTTTTGTACGGGTCGTGCACGCAGGGCGTGCTGTCGTGGACGTTTTTTATCCCGCCGTGCCAATCGATGGCAACTATATTTCTGAATTCCCACAACCCTCGATGGTCCGCGATATCGTCAAAGAAATCTGGCCAACGACCCCTCAGCGCCCTGTTGTATGCAGAGGTTATCCCGGCACAGTCAGCCACCACGAGCCTCAGCGTTTCGGTCAGATTGAGCGTGTTCTCGGCGGCGCGCATGTCCTCAAAGACGCAGTGATCCTCCGCTTCGGGGTTGCGAAAGAAGCCGACTATTTGTACGTTAACGCCCGTCGTGTCCCCTTTGCCAGTAATCACACTGATGATACACTGCCAATGATCCTCAGAGTTATCATCCAGACAGAACAGTGTCGTCTTGGAAACGAGTGTATCGGAATTTAGGAAGTAGACTGAGCTGTCAGTGGGTATCGGGATTGTCACCACCATTTTTCGTGTGGTTTAATAACACGACTGCACAACAAACCCGCGGGGTTGTTTAGTCGAGTATATTTTGTATTGGAGTAAAAAAACTACAACGGGTGTGTGTAATAAAATAGTTCTTTTTATTTGTTATTTGCGCTCATCGGGTTTGTCCATTGCGACCGTCAAGTTTGCTGAGGTATATGCACAGATCCCGTGTGCTCCCTCACAGCACGCGGTTTTTTACTACCAAACCGCCCCGCGACTGTGCCCGTTGTAATACAGCGGATGTCTTATTTTTTTTATTCACACACACGGAATTCCTATCTGATGTGAGTTAACCCCCATGAAAAGAAACACAACAGACGAACGAATCAGATAGACTCTAATACTCGTTTGTGATGTGTCAAATTGGTTGGTCCACGCGTGTTGATGTTGGAACGTCCCTCCATCAGTACTACATTGCTGTGTATCAGGTTATATACAAGATCGCTCGCTCATAGCGCGTTTCGCGTCATTGTGTGAACCACAAATACAACACATTTGTGTTTATATATGTTTACTACAAACTCCCCTACCGACCATCACGAAACACACTACCTATAAATCCAACCCCGACCGACCGTGAATGATATATAAGGCCTGTGTATAACTCGGATTTTATTGAGAGCGGTGGATGGGCACACAAACGGTGGCCGGGGGGTTGTCAAATACATTCAGCCTTGGTGAGTGAGCTTCTGTGTCTATAAGTTGTTTACGATAGATAAATTTCCCCATAACCTATATTACATCCCCACAGACACGACACCCGTTGGGTTATTATTGGACAAGGGGAAAAACAGACAATCTTCTTTCCTGTGCGCTCATAGTACGTAACATCTATGTTGATTTTTCTTCCGTGAGGCTCAACAACAATGACTATATCCCTTGACATGTCAATGGTAAGTGTATATACATTTTTTGTATGTAACAACAAACATCTCGCAATCATCATCCCATCAACGGCCGTGTAAGAACATGTGTCTGTTTTTTTTTCTTTAGACGCATCTCGCGGAGGGATGGCTCGGCAGCAGGTTCGTTTATGGAAACACGCTGTTCCTCGTGTGCGCACATGTATTTGTGTACGATCTACCTGAAGACATGCATTGGAAAACAAAAACTTGTGTCGTGACCGAAACGCTGGTGGAATTGTGGTTGTACACATTTGTGTGGGTGGCGCTGTACGAAACGTGGCGAATTATCGCCGCGCTGATTGTCGGGTGTGGGATTGTGTTAATAATATGTGTGTTTGTTATTATATGTTTGATGTCTAATCTGTGCAACTCTTTGTTTTTTCTTAATGTGTTACCCAGCCGACCGACACGCGGTGATCTGTTGGTTGGCTGGTGTTTGTATGTTTTTAAACACATTGGGTTGTTTGTATGCTATGGTTAAACCAACATTATTTCCCCATCACAATGTGACTTTTACAGGACAGTAAATGCAAATAAAGGTGTGCATATACACAGAACGAGTTTTATCTACGTGTGATATAAGTGACGTTTTTTGGTTAAACCCTATGCTTAAAGGATAAGCTTTTTTTCCATCGACAAAAAAACAACAAAAAAACAATGAGTGGTGTTCAAAAGAATAAACGGAAACATTGTGCATCGTTTGTGTCTTCTTGGTTCTGTATACGGTGTGTGTGCGTGTGAGTTTGCGTGTGTTTGGTCCGTCAAGTACCTTTATGTTGGTGCTGGTACCAATGAACTGTGATCGTTTACAGACAAATGTAACAAGCGAGCCAATGCGTTTCGTGTGACGCAGCAAACAAGACACAGAGTCTGTGTGTTCAAGTTTTATTTTAATCGTAAACATTATAAAAATAATTGAGCTGTTGTACAATATATAAAATAACACCGCGATGTGGCGCTGCACATGTTGACTTCATATTCTGTTGGATCGACAACACCGTTATGTCTCTGTTATCAATATACTACTGTTCTTCGTGAACGACGTCGCACCGCGCACTCTAGCAGGGGATTGGTCAATGTAACGGTCATGTCAGGTTCTTCGTCTTCTTCTTCTTCGTCTTCTTCGTAGTCATCTTAGTCGCCTTCTTCTGCGGCGACCGAAAACGTTGAACCGCACGAGTCACACCGCTTCTCGAGACAACTGCGTTTGTAAACAACGAGTCCATATTCCGTCTTATTAGCGCAATACACATCAGAGCAGTGATAAACCCACAGCTCGTCGATGTCGTCCGCGTACATGTCGATGTTGCTGTCGGAAGCCAAGAACCAACCGTGTTCATGTTGCGGATCTCCTATGCGGAACGCGTCCCCCCACATGGTTTTATGCGAAAAGTAATAATCGATCATATGGTGAACGTTAACGGGCTTCCACACTTCAACCCCTTTGGTTTTAAGAGGTTGTAATGTGTGGGCTCTATTCAACTCGCAACACTCCGCTAGCCACTTCGACCAGCCATCCACTGGTTTCCAGTGGGTCATAACGTACTCCTTGTATTCACACCAAAGTCTTTCGCTGAACGCCAACACGTCTCTGTTGGACAACAACGTGCCGCTGGATATCACGATGTGCATGTGAAACACATCATCGGTGTACGGATAGTTCTTCTTGATCTGCATAAAATACATCCTCGGCATTCTTACAGAATGTTTGAATTGGGTCCAAAAATCAAACAGTTGTAGACCGTATTTTATATCATTCCAAACGTGGTTGTCTTCGAGTATTTTCTGCCGGATCTTACTGGGGCATTTTCCCAATCGCAGGTCATTCGCTGGGTATTTCCCTAATACGCAATTAACGATCAGGTCTGTGTGTCACACGTGCTTGTCCAGCAGTGCATTCACTTTGAAGTTGTTGAAGTACGCCCTCGAGTCTGTGATGTCACCTTCGACGAGCGTGACGTCTTCGATCATCATCAGAGGGTGATGAAGAACGATGCTGTGCGCGAACGGCATGTTTTTCTCACCGGTGTTTAGAGAATATGACCAGCAAGCTTCACGGTCTTTATCGTTTTATAACAACGCGTGAAGATACGGTCGGCGGAAATATCATCATCGGGAGAGTTTGACGGTCGGTCGCGATAGTGTGTTTCGGACATAAATAAAATAAAGTGAGGGTTTTAGTTTGAGTTGTTGTTATGTATACAGCAGATCGTTCGGCTTGATGACCTTAGCGCTAGATATTTGTAAAGAAAAAACAACAACACGTGTCTCGCATACCGGTCGTCGACGCTGCGGTGTCTCCGCCCAAGTAAAGAAAAAAACAGCTTTTGCGCCGGCGACATGTTACATATGCTAAATATGAACCGCGGGTCGATTACGCGACCCGCGCTTACCATTGTTCGCATCCACCGCGTACCATGCCGTCCTTGCGCGATGACACAAACTAAACAATATACTGAGACCGACGATCGGTCCGTCGGGAAATTCAAAAATTAATAAATCGATGGTCGGTCAGGATTATCATATTTCTGAGGTAAACAAACCGAGCTCGATGATCGGTCGGTCAGGAAATTCAAAAATTATATAAATCGATGGTCGGTCGGGATTATCATATTTCTGAGGTAAACAAACCGAGCTTGACAATTGGTCGGTCGGGAAATACAAAAATTAAATAAATCGATGGTTAAATAAATACGAGTTTAAAGTTAGAACACAAAGTAAACCAAAAAAACAACGGTCGACCGTGGTCTCGACGATGTGTGACCGCGGCAGTGCGTTATATTTTGGTGTAGGAAAAAAACACACCGACGTCGCGTACTAGAGTCCGACCGTAGAATCGATGGCGCCTTGAGAACGTAACGACATCTTCACTCAAGAAAAGAAAAATCAGTTTTTTGCTCTGGCTGCTCAGACACAAGATCGTACAAAAGTAAACAAACACAAAAAATCTACAACAAAAAAAAAAACACACCGACGTCGCATACTAGAGTCCGACCGTAGAATCAACGACGCGTCGAGAACTTAACGACATCTTTGCTCAAGCAAAGAAAGATCAACTTTTTGCTCCGGCCGCTCGGACACAAGATTGTAACGACCCGAGAGGACCGGCGTGTCAATTACGCGACCCGAGCGTATCGATGTGCGCATCGGACGCTTACCACAGTACTGTGCGAGATTTTGCAAAAGTAAACAAACACACAAAAAAACACAACAACAACAATGGTCGGTCGGGAATTTCATCGTAAATCATAAAATCAATGGTTGGTCGGGATTATCATACTTCTGAGGTAAACAAACTGAGCTCGACGATCGGTCGGTCGGGAATACGAGTTTAAAGTTAGAACACAAAGTAAACCAAAAAAACAACGGTCGACTGTGGTGTCGACGATGCGTGACGGCGGCCGTGCGTTATATTTTGGTGTAAAAAAAAACACCGACGTCGCGTACTAGAGTCCGACCGTAGAATCGACGATACGTCGAGAACGTAATGATGTCTTCACTCAAGCAAAGAAAAATCAACTTTTTGCTCCGGCCGCTGGGACACAAGATCGTAACGACCCGAGAGGACCGGCGTGTCAATTACGCGACCCGCGCGTACCGATGTACGCATCCGGCGTGTACCATGGTACTGTGCGAGATTTTGCAAAAGTAAACAAACACAAAAAAACACAACAACAACGATGGTCGGTCGGGAATTTCATCATAAATCATAAAATCAATGGTCGGTCAGGATTATCATATTTCTGAGGTAGACAAACCGAGCTCGACGATCGGTCGGTCGGGAATACGAGTTTAAAGTTAGAATACAAAGTAAACCAAAAAACAGGGGTCGACTGTAGTCTCGATGATGCTTGACGGCGACCGTGCATTATATTTTGGTGTAGGAAAAAAACACAGACGTGGCGTACTAAAGTCAGACCGTAGAATCGACGACACGTCGAGAACGTAACGACGTCTTCGCTCAAGCAAAGAAAAATCAACTTTTTGCTCCGGCTGCTCAGACACAAGATCGTAACGACTCGAGAGGACCGGCGTATCAATTACGCGTCTGACGCGTACCACGGTACTGTGCAAGATTTTGCAAAAGGTAAACAAATGCACAGAAAAAACCACAACAACAATTATGGTCGGTCAGGAAATACGATCATGGCCGATGGTCGGTCGGGAATATTAAATGTTTTTTTTAATAAAAGTAAACATACCAACGGTCGGTCGGGAAAGAAAAAGAAAATGCAAACAAAAAAGACATCGGCTACGCGTTGCGTGGCCGATCCAACAGATCCTGTGTCCACGCAAATGAACAAGCCAAACTGCACCGCTGTGGATTCACTAGGGCATCACGCGATCTGATTTTAACCTCCCTCGTTCATATTCATGACGTGCTTTGCGCACATGACGATTATTTGCGTAAAACAACAGATGTCAGTCGCGTTCTGATATCAAGTGCGATGCGCATCTACGCGTCACCTTGTCCTGGCAGAGCTTATATTACATAAACAAATTTACTGTTTTGGGTTGCACGAAATGTTCCAATACGCGGGACTTGTCGTAACGCCATCTGCGAAAATCACCGGTAACCAAGATGGGATATGTTTTGATGATTTTAAAGCAAGGTGACGCACGTGAGTTTTATACAAACAAAACACACATCGAGTCGTAAGGATTTCTTTATTGTTACAGTCCGACACCAAACAACAACAACAACAACAGGGATTGTGTTGTATAAAGAAAATAATACAACGTAAGTATTTATTTTTTAATACAATTATCAACTTTATGCTATACACGAGTCGTGGACCGAGTCTCTAGTGCGTTCTCGGTGATAATCTTTTAGACGATATATATCGTGTGCTGGGGGGTTGTGGTCCATATTCTCGTTGTTCAAAACTCGTCATTGGTGTCCACACCGGAATCGTGCCCCAGGTCGCGAGGCAGCTCCTCGTTGACGGCGGGTGCGGCCAGTGTGATTCTATAACCACATAATCGACACATTGGAGGGCCGTTGTTCTGAAAATGCTGGAGTTGTAAAAACAAAACAAAACAAAAAAAAACCCAGAGAGGACACAAACAGTTACAAAACAATATATAAAACACTTGTCTATTATACAAAAATTATATAAAGAACACCGTTTTGCGATGTTGTATGCGAGATCGTGTTTGTTTAACCCGGACATCGCACTGCTTACACGCCTATTAAATGAAATACACGCTGTGTGTTTGTTTTTCCCTCTGGTCTGTCTTCATAAAAGGAAATTCGCGCACACCCCTGCACATTTTGTTATCGTCCGCGACAAAGACGCTCACTCGCTACGTTAAAACTCAAGGCGGGTTGAAGAAAGATGTCTAAACGACAGTTTAAAAGATCCGTTGCTATAGACCTAGCCGACGCGAATTTGTGTTTCTCTACAACCGAGACGTGGTCTAAATATCGCCGTCTTACTCGAGGTCCCCCGAAGGCGTTGTCTCTACTACACATTGCAGGGTCTGAAGAACCAACAAATGCGACAGACAGTGCACCTTTTCCGTTTAGCCGGAGAGGGGGGGCAATGGTGAGTGGTTGAGTTCTAATGTGTTCGAAGCGGCGCAGGTGATCGTTCTCCACCTCTTCAACACAACGATAGACACGTACATCAAAGGAATATGTTCCGGGTGTGCAATTAATAATCATGGTCAGTATCAGCATTTGTGTTGCATGATACGTGAGGAATACGTGGATGAATTTTACGTCGAACGTTATGACAAAGTCGTACAGCGTGTCAAGACTCAACGTTCGTTGAAACAGTAAGGATGTACGCTAAGCTACAAACCAAAACAAATGCTAGTTTACATTGGTCCTTGCACGACCACCTACCGCCCGACGCGTTACAAGATTGCTTCCGATGCCTTTGAAACACGATAATCATCTACAAAACTATAAAAACAACTTGCCTCTTACGCCACGAGCTGCGGTGTGCGCGTACTATAATGCGTTGCGCGCGCACTCGTACGTCCGTTCTCTCAAGACAACCTTAGTAAGTTTTCTCGAAACGTTTTCTCGGCTTCTTGATATTTGGGTGTAGCGTACACGTGTAACATGTTGTGCAACGCGTCGTAGGAAGATTGTACAAAACAYCATATCGTCTAATACGCGCCATACTCTGCTACATACGCGTGGTATGCTAAACTACAAATCAAAACAAATGCTAGTTTACATTGGTCCTTGCACGA
>NW_013952981.1:108383-113558 GCF_001266775.1 Austrofundulus limnaeus | reverse complement strand
GTCTAATACGCGCCATACTCTGCTACATACGCGTGGTATGCTAAACTACAAATCAAAACAAATGCTAGTTTACATTGGTCCTTGCACGACCACCTACATGCGACGCGTTAAACAGTCGCTTCTGATGCCCTTGAAATACGATAATCGTCTACAAAACTATAAAAACAACTAACCTCTTACGCTACGAGCTGCGGTGTGCCCGTACTATAACGCGTTGCCCGCGCGCTCGTAGTTCCGTTCTCTCAAGACAACCTTCGAAAGTTTTCTCGAAACGTTCTCTCGGCTACTTGATATTTGGGTGTAGCGTACACGTGTAACATGTTGTGCAATGCATCTTAGGAAGACTGTACAAAACATCAGATCGTCTAATACACGCCACACTCTGCCACATAACGCGTGGTAGGCTAAACTACAAACCAAAACAAATGCTAGCTTACATTGGTCCTTGCACGACCACCTACCGCGCGACGCGTTACACCATCGCTTCCGATGCCCTTGAAATATGATAATCGTCTACGAAGCTATAAAAACAACTCCCCTCTTATGCCACGAGCAGCGGTGTGCGCGTACTATAATGCATTGCGCGCGCACTCGTACGACCGTTCTCTCAAGAAAATCTTCGAAAGTTTTCTCGAAATGTTCTCTCGGCTACTTGATATTTGGGTGTAGCGTACACGTGTAACATGTTGTCCAACGCATGGTAGGAAGATTGTACAAAACATCAGATCGTCTTTTAAGAGCCATACTTTGCTACATAACGCGTTACGCTAAACTACAAACCAAAACAAATGCTAGTTTAAATTGGTCCTTGCACGACCACCTACCGCTCGACGCATTTCATGATCACTTCTGATGCCCTTGAAACACGAAAATCTTCTTAGAAACTATAAAAACAACTCGCCTCTTACGCTATGAGCTGCGGTGTGCGCGTACTATAATGCGTTGCCCGCGCGCTCGTACTTCCGTTCTCTCAAGGCAACCTTCGAAAGTTTTCTCGAAATGTTCTCTCGGCTACTTGATATTTGGGTGTAGCGTACACGTATAACATGTTGTGCAACGTGTCATGGGAAGATTGTACAAAACATCAGATCATCTTATATGCGCCATACTCTGCTACATAAAGCGTGGTATGCTAAACTACAAACGATCTTCCCCCAACCTAGGGGGCTGATCGAAAAAGAGGAGGGGACACAAGCCCCGCCCCTGAGGAAGGCGCTGGCTCCCAATAAAACAGGCAGAGCTGAGATAAAAGAGGAACAACCCCACTGGACTTGGAGGAAGACACAAGAAGCTGAAGGACCACAACAATGGCCTCTACCCAGCTACCCACCACGCCCGACGTAAGTCCGACACTTAACCCGTCCACGCTACGCACCTACTCGCCGAGACCCAGGGATCCCCCAGGCTTTTTCCCCAATTTAATACTAGGCAATTTGTTTTCATGGTTTTGTTACTGCATGACGGGAAAATGGACCCTCAAGCAACCCTTGAGAATTCTTATCCTGGCCATGGCAATGGGACAGGTTGATTTAGGCTGCCTTTTAGGCCGACAAGAAGTCGCACTCTCCCTGTTCGTCTCCTACATCCTAGGGAGAACAAAGCCACTGCAACCCGTGGCGGCTGCTTTACTTCTCTTTTGGCTGCTTATTGAGTTCGTGGTAATAGGCACTTAATGGGTCAGACGAGCACCATTCTCTCACTTTGCCCCTGAGTATATCATCTTGGTGGTCTGGGAAGGTATGCTGGCCATGACTGTTCTTTTTTTCATCGGTCGAGAAACCTGCCACCTCACGAGTGGGAAAGTAGCCTGGTTCCTACGGTTCCTCCGCCTTGTCCTATGGGGCATAGTCTGGAGCATCTATTCTGCCTTATACTGGATGGGCCTACTCAGCGAACTGTCAATTCTTGCCTGGTTTATGACCTATGCTGCCCTCCTCCCCGTGGCTGTCTCAGCCGATCCAGCCTCGCATGAATCACCCGCTCCTCCTCTTAGAAACGCTCCAATCACCACCCAGCCCAGCCGAGTTCGCCCGCTCCAATGTTGGATCGATCCCCCTGATTTATCTCCCTTTGATGCCTCTGACTTCCTAAACAGTCCCAATCCTCAAAAGGGTTAAAAATCTTTTGCTTTTTGCTGCTTGAAGCCACATTTTTCTGTTTTTTTATGATTTATGTTGCTATTTTTAATTTTTAAATTTTGTGTGCATACAACTTATTGTTTAATCTTGCGCTTAAAGTTGTGTAGTATTTTTGATCACCCATACTCTCCTTAACCCCTGTGTTCTGACAGGTACAACGTTGTGCAGACTGCGGCAAAGGCTTAAAGGAGTTCCCGTATCTCTGGGAGTACCTCGTGGCTGCATGGTGCACTCTGTGCTATGCCTCCTACTATGGAATCCCGGTGGCTACAACCATCATACTGAGAGATGGGATCCAAAGTTGCCCCCGAGCTGACTTCTCCCAAAGCCTAATGCTACACAAGGATGGTCGATTGATCCGTTGTTCCCTACAGGACCCAAACCGTCCTGAACTCCTTGTACCTGTCGATGTTCATCAGGAGTGTACCATCTCCCTTATCCAGAAGACCTGGAAGTCCCTGTCCTCTAACTGCAAGTGTATCAGCCTCCATACCCCCGACAATGCCCTGGTGGATCTACATATCAGTCAGCCAGATGAAAGGATGAATGCCGCACAACAGGCGGAGGCCGACCTGCCGCTCCTACACATCATAACGGTGCCATCCTACTCTATGACTGAACCTGTTCCTCAGGACGTGTCACAACTGCATGAGGCCCTCCATGACCCTGTCCTCAATGCCTGGCTGAATGGTAGTTCTAAGGAGGTGTTACCTCATGAACCCATGCCAACCCTGGAAACTATCGATTTGGACCCCCCCCTCTCCAGGTCGATGCAGCCCGTCCGTCATTGCTGGATCTCACCCACACCCGACCCAGGTCAGTGACAGATATCCCTGTTGCAGAAGATGCAGCCCCACCATCTCATCAGGTTTCTACTGATCTGTTGACCCTGTCTCCTGGCCCCTCCAATTTTGATCTTGAGCTGACGGTTCCTCGCCCCCCTTTGTCTGGTAATCCAGATACCCTGCATCCTCGCAACGTGGAAGAAAAACGCCCTGCTACCCCTGTCAAGGCCAGGCTGGGCCCACCGGTAACGGAAGGTGGCGTTGGGAAACGCACCCTACAAGGGCTCCAACTCCCCTCCCAAGAAGAAGGAAAGCTGCATTGACAGGAATACGTATAGAGATGCGGTGAATAGGGCAGTGAGAAACTGGCATCAGCCTAAGGCTGAAGGATATGACAGAAGATACCGGCCTAATAAGATGGGACCTCCCAAGAGCTCGGAAGCCCCCCACACCCTTCACTAGGTCTGGGCCCCTTCCGCATCATCCCCATTATCCTCCATGTGTCCCTACCAAAATCCAACCATTGATTCCTCCTGCCCATATTGTTCGGGCTCCTATGCCTAATTCCAAGGAGAGGGTGTCAAGAGACCAGGACACCCTAAACACGGGAATAATTGGAATCAGACCTGCGGAGCCCCAATTAGAATTAAAGCGAAGGAAGGAACCCGAGAGGAAAAGAGGTCACAAGCAAGATCGGAGTGAGGCCCGAGAGGCGAAGAGGATGAAAAAGCAGAGGGAGCTTAAGTGATTATTGTAATTTTAATTAATAATGGTAAAAACATGTAACTAGAGCAATGAGTGTGATTACTTGTAATGTGATTTAATGTACATAGTGCGACTTAATGTACTGTGATGATTAATGTGTTTTAAAATGTAAAGATGGTGGTATAAAAGAAGGAGAGAGTCGGTGCATGCTAACATGAAGAAAGAGTGTGTGCTATTCCATAGAGGTGATATTTCTGGAGAACAAAGATAACAGATAGGTGGACATTCTGGACATTCCCTGGGATCTAAATGTGCTTGGCTCACCAAAGAAGCAGCCCCTAACAGCCTTTGTTTTAGATTAAGCAAGAGCAGCTCTCAATGGGGAAGTACAGAGTGGAAAGTCCCGGAATTACCACAGATGAGTAAGGAGGGGGTGAGCAGGCCGAGAAAAAGTATAAAAGGGGATCAAGTACAGAAGCAAGCGTCTTCGTGCCTCAGCTTGGAGAGGAAGCAGCAAGAAGAAGGGACTGCGAAGAAGAAAGGAAGCGAGCAGATCCTAATGGCTCGTTCACACCGAGAGCGTTTTGAGCGGMAGGAGCTGCCAGTTTACATGCAAAGTCTATGGCGAACGCGCCTCAAGGGGTTGTGCGTCGCGTCACGCGCGATATGAGCGGCGCGGAAGGGGCGGCAGAGAACTTGATAACCTTGAAGAAGAAGATCGAAAGTGGATGGCATTACAAGAGGAAGAAAATGTAGCAAGAAAGAAAGCACTGGAAGAAAAACGCAGACAAATAGAACGTCTACAGACTGTTAAGAAGTTAAGTGTGGCAAAGGCACGGTTGCAAGTTTATGAACAAGAAGCAAGCTCAGATGAAGAAATTGCAGAGTTACTTCATAACCGAGGAGTTGAACGACATCAATCCTCAGGAGTTAAAAGAAGTTCCCATGAGCATCCACCCCAAGCAGACAGTGCCACAGTTCTTGCTGAAGCAATAGCAGAGTCTATTAATGTGAGCCGTCTCCCGGTACCTGAACCTTCTGTTTTTACTGGAGACCCATTAAGATACAAGGATTGGAAAATGTCATTTCAAACGCTAATAGGCAGGAAAAACATTCCAGTAAATGAAAGAGTTTACTACCTTCGTAAATACGTTGGTGGTTCAGCAAGAAAGGCCATTGAAAGTTATTTCCTGTTAGGAACAGATGCAGCTTATGATTCAGCATGGGTTATCCTGGAAGAAAGATTTGGAAGCTCATTTGTGATAGCTAAAGCTTTCAAGGATAAGCTTGCATCATGGCCCAAAATAGGACCCAGAGACAGTGTTGAACTGAGGGATTTTTCAGACTTTCTCAGGGGCTGCCAGGCTGCAATGTCCCAGATTAAAGGTCTAGATGTATTGAACACCTGTGATGAAAATCAAAAACTTCTCACAAAGCTTCCTGATTGGTTGGTAGCCAGTTGGAACAGAAAGGTGATTGAGATCGAAGAAACTTGTAATGATTTTCCTACATTCAGTCAGTTTGTGGAGTTCATCACAAAAGAAGCA
>NW_013952981.1:105365-106625 GCF_001266775.1 Austrofundulus limnaeus | reverse complement strand
CGGGGGCCCACATCTAACAGACTTCGTGATTGCTTTCTGTTTCATGTCTGCCCATCAATAAATGACTTATGATCATACCCGCAAGACTATTTGTCTTTCTAACACCTTTTCGCCGTGTTTCTGACCATTCTTGCCACGACAGACTGCTTTGGCCCATTTTACGTTAAGGAGGGAAGAAAGGAACTCAAATGCTACGGTCTGCTATTCACATGCCTGTGCTCGCGTGCTGTGCATATAGAGCTACTTGACGACATGACATCTGATGCTTTTATTAATGCTCTTCGAACATTGATTGCCATACGTGGAAATGTTCGACAGCTTCGGTCAGATCAGGGAACAGACTTTGTTGGAGCAAGACGAGAGTTCTTGGAATCTGTAAAGAAAATGGACCAAGAAAGCCTAAAACAACTAGGTTGTGAATTTGTCATGAATCCAGCATCTGCTAGCCATATGGGTAGAGCCTGGGAAAGGCAGATCAGGACAATAAGAAGTGTGTTGACATCCATTTTGGATCATTCATCCAAAAGGCTTGACATTTCATCTTTACGTACARACCTTTATGAGGTTATGGCGATCATAAATAGTAGGCCCTTAACAACTCACCTGCTTAGTGATCCCACTTCTCCACAACCTCTTACGCCYAATCACATCCTGACCATGAAGTCTTCAGTGGTTTTACCACCACCTGGTGAGTTTGTGAAAGAAGATCTTTATCTTCGCAAAAGATGGCGCAAGGTACAATACTTGGCCAATGAATTTTGGACCAGATGGAAAAGGGAATACCTGRTGAATCTTCAGCAAAGAAACAAATGGTACAAGACACAGAGAAATGCCAAGATCATTGACATTGTGATTCTGATGGACAATAGTCTACCCAGAAATGAGTGGAAACTGGCCAAGGTAACAAAAGTGTACCCTAGTGAAGATGGAGTCATAAGGAAACTCGAACTATTGATGAGTGATACAACACTTGATGACCAAGGAAAAAGAGTTAATAAGCCAGTATATCTTGAGAGACCCATCCACAAAACAGTCACTCTTGTCGAAGCTGAGTAGCTCAAAACTATGACACATGACTTTCTATAACTCATGTTAGACCACAGACATTTATTGTTTATTTTTTTAATTCAGGTTTAGTAGGAAATCACCTGTGATTTGGTGGGAGTGTGGCTGCCATCGGCGGCAGTTATACAGTTTGGTTTAATTTGATGATTTTAAGTTGATGTAAAATATTTTATGTTTATTATAAGTTGTGCAAAG
>NW_013952981.1:101763-104760 GCF_001266775.1 Austrofundulus limnaeus | reverse complement strand
ACACACACACACACACACACACACACACACACACACACACACACACACACACATATATAAACAACTTATGAACAATTTATTTAGTAAGAAACAATTTTTGTAAGAAGTATTTGCACCACAGACAGTTATGTACTGAGGGTTACAGGCTACCCTAACCCTAACCCTAGAGCTTTTTATTTTTATCACCATCAATTACTAATGAATAATTTTAATCTGTGTAAACAAATGTGGCTATCCTTGCAAATTCCTATTAAACTGCTTACAGCATCATAAAGATGAATTTATGACTGGACATTGGTTTTTTTAAGTTGTCCTTTAAGGTTTTTCTCTGAAAACATGTGGGTTTGTGTCACTATAAGGCAACAAGGTATTAATAAATTAATGAGTATGGTTACTTTGAGGCCAAAGGTAATAAAATGAGGTCATAAATCAATAATAAGTTCACTTTTAATGGTTATTAACCAGGGGAGATAGGATAACTCCCATTAAAAGTTCCCTTGAGACCTATTGTACAGGTCACTAAATGCCATCTCGGTCACGATAAGAAGTGCATATCCTATGAGGGAGCGGCTGCCGAGGAACGACGGTGACTGACTGCCGGAGGCGTCTTGAGCTTCTGCGCTGATCCAGTGGTCAGTGTTCACGAAGGGAACGACCATCGGAAGGAAGGCAGCAAGAGACTGAGCTAAAGGCTCCCACCAGATGGCTCTCTGAGGGGACCTGCCGGATTCAGCCACACGTGGTGTGCGAGTACTATAATGCATTGCACGCGCACTCGTATGTCCGTTCTCTCAAGACAACCTTTGAAAATATTCACGAAACATTCTCTCGGCTACTTGACATTTGGGTGTAGCATACACGTGCAACATGTTGTGCAACGTGTCGTAGGAAGATTGTACAAAAGATCAGATTGTCTAATACGTGCCATACTCTGCTACATAACGCGTGGTACGCTAAAGTACAAACCAAAACAAATGCTAGCATACATTGGTCCTCGCACGACCACCTACCGCGCGATGTATTACACGATCGCTGCTGATGCCCTTGAAATATGATAATCACCTACGAAACTGTAAAAAAATCGCCTCCTACGCCACGAGCGGCGGTGAGGGCGTACTATAATGCGTTGCGCGCGCACTCGTACGTCTATTCTCTAAAGACAACCTTCGAAAGTTTTCTCGAAACGTTCTCTCAGCTACATGATATTTGGATGTAGCGTACACGTGTAACATGTTGTCCAACGCATGGTAGGAAGATTGTACAAAACATCAGATCGTCTAATACGTGCCATACTCTGCTACGTAACGCGTGCTACGCTAAACTACAATCCAAAACAAATGCTAGTTTACGTTGGTCCTTGCACGACGACCTACCGCGCGACACATTACACGATCACTTCTGAGGCCCTTGGAATACGATAATTGTCTACGAAACTATAAAAACAACTCACCTCCTACGCCACGAGCAGCGGTGAGGGCGTACTATAATGCTTTGCGCGCGCACTCGTAAGTCCGTTCTCTCAAGACAACCTTTGAAAGTTTTCTTGAAACTTTCTCTCGGCTACTTGATATTTGGGTGTAGCGTACACGTGTAACATGTTGTGCAACTTGTCATAGGAAGATTGTACAAAACATCAGATCGACTTATAAGTGCCATACTTTGCTACATAACGCGTGGTACGCTAAACTACAAACCAAAACAAATGCTAGTTTACTTTGGTCTTTGCACGACCACCTACCATGCGACGCGTTACAGGATCGCTTCTGATGCCCTTGAAATCCGATAATCGTCTAGGAAACTATAAAAACATCTCACCTCTTACGCTATGAGCTGCAGTGTGCGCGTACTATAACGCATTGCGCGCTCATACTTCCGTTCTCTCAAGACAACCTTTGAAAGTTTTCTCGAAACGTTCTCTCGGCTACTTGATATTTGGGTGTAGCGTACACGTGTAACATGTTGTGCAATGCGTCGCAGGAAGATTGTACAAAACATCAGATAGTCTTATATGTGCCATACTCTGCTACATAACACGTGGTATGCTAAACTACATACCAAAACAAAAGCTAGTTTACATTGGTCCTTGAACGACCACCTACCACGCGACACGTTACATGATCGCTTCTGATGCCCTTGAAATACGATAATCGTCTACTAAATTATAAAAACAACTTGCCTCTTATGCCACGAGCTAAGGTGTGCGCGTACTATAACGTGTTGCGCGCTCACTCGTACGTCCGTTCTCTCAAGATAACCTTTGAAAGTTTTCTCGAAACGTTCTCTCAGCTACATGATATTTGGATGTAGCGTACACGTGTAATATGTTGTCCAACGCATGGTAGGAAGATTGTACAAAACATCAGATCGTCTAATACGTGCCATACTCTGCTATGTAACGCGTGCTACGCTAAACTACAATCCAAAACAAATGCTAGTTTACGTTGGTCCTTGCACGAACACCTACCGCGCGACACATTACGCGATCACTTCTGAGGCCCTTGAAATACGATAATTGTCTACGAAACTATAAAAACAACTCGCCTCCTAAGCCACGAGCAGCGGTGAGGGCGTACTATAATGCTTTGCGCGCGCACTCGTAAGTCCGTTCTCTCAAGACAACCTTTGAAAGTTTTCTTGAAACTTTCTCTCGGCTACTTGATATTTGGGTGTAGCGTACACGTGTAACGTGTTGTGCAACTTGTCATAGGAAGATTGTACAAAACATCAGATCGACTTATAAGTGCCATACTTTGCTACAGGATGTGTGGTACGCTAAACTACAAACCAAAACAAATGCTAGTTTACTTTGGTCTTTGCACGACCACCTACCGTGCGACGCGTTACAGGATCGCTTCTGATGCCCTTGAAATCCGATAATCGTCTAGGACGGTGGTTTTCAAACTTTTTTACCTTTGACCCTCAAAATATCCATGGCAAAAACTTGTGACCCCAAATATTACTGGTCTGAGTACATGAATTTCATTAATAACCCTAAAA
>NW_013952981.1:97399-101291 GCF_001266775.1 Austrofundulus limnaeus | reverse complement strand
ATTCAGAAAAATTTTTCAGGACCCCACCTTGATGTTTCGGGACCCCACTTTGGGTCCCGACCCCAACTTTGGGAAACACTGGTCTAGGAAACTATAAAAACATCTCTCCTCTTACGCCATGAGCTGCAGTGTGCGCATACTATAACGCGTTGCCCACGCGCTCATACTTCCGTTCTCTCAAGACAACCTTTGAAAGTTCTCTCGAAACGTTCTCTCGGCTACTTGATATTTGGGTGTAGCGTACACGTGTAACATGTTGTGCAATGCGTCACAGGAAGATTGTACAAAACATCAGATAGTCTTATATGTGCCATACTCTGCTACATAACACGTGGTACGCTAAACTACATACCAAAACAAAAGCTAGTTTACATTGGTCCTTGAACGACCACCTACCACGCGACGCGTTACATGATCGCTTCTGATGCCCTTGAAATACGATAATCGTCTACTAAACTATAAAAACAACTTGCCTCTTATGCCACGAGCTAAGGTGTGCGCGTACTATAACGCGTTGCGCGCTCACTCGTACGTCCGTTCTCTCAAGATAACCTTTGAAAGTTTTCTCGAAACGTTTTCTCGGCTGCTTGATATTTGGGTGTAGGTTACACGTGTAACATAATGTGCAATGCGTCTTAGGAAGATTGTACAAAACATAAAATCGTCTAATACGCGCCAAACTCTGCTAAATAATGCGTGGTATGCTAAACTACAAACCAAAACAAATGCCAGCTTACATTGATCATTGCATGACCACCTACTGCGCGATGCATTACACGATCGCTTCTGATACCCTTGAAATACGATAATCGTCTACGAAACTATAAAAACAACTTGCCTCTTATGCCATGAGCTGCGGTGTGCGCATACTATAACGCGTTGTCCGCACGCTCTTACTTCTGTTCTCTCAAGACAACCTTTGAAGGTTTTCTCGAAAAGTTCTCTCGGCTACTTGATATTTGGGTGTAGTGTGCAGGTGTAACATGTTGTGCAACGCGTCTCAGGAAGATTGTACAAAACATCAGATTGTCTTATATGAGCCCTACTCTGCTACATAACACGTGGTACACTAAACTACAAACCAAAACAAATGCTAGTTTACATTGGTCCTTGCATGACCACCTACCGCGTGACGCGTTACATGATCGCTTCTGATGCCCTTGAAATACGATAATTATCTACGAATCTATAAAAACTACTCGCCTCCTACGCCACGAGCGGCGATGTGCTCGTACTATAACGCGTTGCCCGCGCGCTCGTATGTCCGTTCTCTTAAGACAACCTTCGAAAGTTTTCTCGAAACGTTCTCTCAGTTACTTGATATTTGGGTGTAGCGTACACGTGTAACATGTTGTGCAACACATCGTAGGAAGATTGTACAAAACATCAGATTGTCTTGTACGCACAACACTCTGCTACATAACATGTGGTATGCTAAACTACAAACCAAAACAAATGCTAGTTTACATTGGTCCTTGCATGACCACCAACCGCGCAACGCGTTCCACAATTGCTTCTGATGCCCTTGAAATACGATAATCGTTTACAAAACTATAAATCAACTCGCGTCTTACATCAAGAGCTGCGGTGTGCGCGTACTATAACGCGTTGCGCGCGCACTCGTAATCCGTTCTCTCAAGATAACCTTCGAAAGTTTTCTTGAAACTGTCATGGACTAATTATTTCTGTATCACCTTGAAACTGACCACTGTTCATATCTCCTGATATCTTCCAGACGTCAGCATCAAGTTGACCTATTTTCACGTAACAGGATGAGGCAGGTTGTGATTGGTTGTTCATTATCACATGGTGTTAGCTGAGAGTATAACATTGCTTGCCAGCCTATGACAGGCGGGCCCACATTCAATAGACTTCCTGATTGTTTTCTGTTCTTTGTCTGCCCATTAATAAATGATTTTACGACCATACCCGCAAGACTTTTTGTCTTTTTAACATCCTTTCAACGTGTTTCTGCCCGAGTTCCCACGACAGTTTTTGGCGTTGTCAACTACGGAAGCTTCCAGGAACGGAGAGCGCTCGCAGCGGCCGGCTGTCTGTCTCGGACCGTATCGCGAACATGGCGGCGGCGGCAGAGGCTTTGTCTGCTCCGGGGTTTTGTGGGTCCATCATACGGACGACTGCTGCTGTTGAGGCTTTTAGCAGTAACTTTAATAGAACAAAAGGTCAGAATAAGGTGTCACATCTGGTAGAATATTCTGGAAAAGATTACGTCATCAGTGGTTTAAAAAAACACTTCGTGAGTGTGTAT
Organism: Austrofundulus limnaeus; assembly: GCF_001266775.1. Classification (NCBI taxonomy): domain Eukaryota; kingdom Metazoa; phylum Chordata; class Actinopteri; order Cyprinodontiformes; family Rivulidae; genus Austrofundulus; species Austrofundulus limnaeus. The sequence goes on along the minus strand of NW_013952981.1, from coordinate 99,022 downwards.
TGGTTGGTGTTGAATTTCCAGCCCAGTTCTGGGAAAGGCCCATCCTTTCCTGGCGTTGTGTTATCACAAACAACTGGGGTATAAAAGGTTATGGGTTTCTAAATGCGTCAGTTCAGTTTGGAAGGTCTGATCTGTCGGTTGAAGCTTGTTACTGACTGAACTCAATAAAAACTCCCTCTGGCTGGCCGAAAGCCATGTCTCCTCATCATTTTTCATCTTGATAGGTGGATCTTTTTGCCACTACATTTTGGCGCACCAACGTGGGTTGGGCATCTGACTGCTACCATTCTCTGCTGGGAGGGAACTGAAAGGAGTCGGGGCCCAGAGGTAAATAYATACTTTTAATCTAAAAAGTGATTCCTTTTTTTCCCCTCTCGGCTGGGGGATGTTGTGTGGCCAGGCTCATGAACCTGGGAGAATCATTTTGCCAGCTCCAGGGATGTACTAAAAAAACATGCATGTTTTGAGGGCTGTTCAAAAAATATATATAAAAATTTAAATTATAGGTCAAAACCGACAGAATTCAAAATTGGAAATAAAAAAACAGCTCTTTTGTCGACATAAAAAGCTGTGATATCGCAGTGTCCGGGAGCGGTGGAGAGCTACGGACGTAAGAGTTAAAAAAAGCCGTAAGCTACGGTGTCTGTGAGCAGTGGAAAGGCTACGGACGTAAGAGTTAAAAAGCTGTAAATTTGCAGTGTCTGGGTTCGGAGTCAAGCAGCAGACGTAAGAGTTAAAAAAAAGCTGCAATTGCCTGACGCAGTGTCTGGGTGCTAAGGAAGAGCGACAGACGTAAGAGAAAAATATGTATTTTGTATGCTAAATTAGACCCTAAAATGATTAAAGTTAAAAGCACACGTCTTTAAAAATAGTGACAAGCTTGTCTAAAAAGATCTAAAAAAGATCTAAAAAAGGCCTGAAAAAGGAAAGAGAAAACTGTGCACAGAGGAAAATCTTTGTTTTGTAAACAATTATACCATTAATAATAATAAGGCAACTAAATCTAAAATAGTTGTTAAAACATATAAAATACAATGAAATAAAAGACAAACAAACTCAGTAAATATAAAGGAACAGACCTTTATTACTTAAATAGGGACAGAAAAAAAATTGTGCTGATGCTGGCTGTGAAGGAATGCAGAGGATGTGTTGTTTTTCTGGAATGCAGGATGCTGGCTGTTGAAAAAATGCATTTTTAAAAAGCTGCATGATTGTTTTGCTGTTTGGGAGAGAGTTGGCTGCTTAGCTTGAGAGGAACATTGTGCTTAAAGGCTCGTGTGCTGTTTGGTGGACATGGAACGGAGGGGCTGTAGGGTTGCTTGACGGCTGCTGGATCAGACGGGAAACAGATGTCCTGTGAAAAACACACACACATTTGATTAAGTGACAGAAGAAGTTGAATGTAAAACAAACTGTTGATGTTGGTAGAGATTGAGGAAGTAAAATCTTTAAAAAAGTAATCTAATCTAAGAAATAAAAGGATTTCTGCATGTGTTGAAAGCAGAAAAATTGCAGTAAAAAGGGAAACGCCTTTTGGCTGGAAGCCAAGGAGAGCAGATAAGGAGCTGAGCGCATATATGCACACACACACACACACACACACACACATTTGATTAAGTGACA
>NW_013952981.1:87174-96308 GCF_001266775.1 Austrofundulus limnaeus | reverse complement strand
GGACCCCGCCCGATACGAACATACACACACACACACACACACACACACACACACACACACACACACACACACACACACACACAGTTTGTGAAATAATCTTTTTTTAATTCATTTTCATACAAAAAACCCAACTCAAAGGCGGGCTCATCATGTCTTTTGTCTAGACTTCATGAATACACTCAGATGATCGAACAACCGAGTCAACTCCCTCATGGCGTTGATCGGACCGCGGCTCTCCATCTGAGAGAGAGAGAGAGAGAGCTGCTGAAGAAAGCATTTGTGATGGAGTAGGAGAAGAAAGAAATTATTTTTCTTTTTCCAGTTAAAAAAAACGTGTTACGAATATAATAATGAAGAACAAATAATCTGTGAACATCGTGTCAAGTTTTTTTTATTATTTGAGAAATGAGGATAAATTGAGGGATTTACACAAACAACAAATAGAGAACGACCCCCCCCCCCAAATGTCAACAACACAACGCGCGACACAGTGGCGTTGGCGAGCCCGCGAAGCGCGTCCGCTCGTGTGCGTTTTCACCAGGGCTTCGCCTCAACACGATTCCGCGAGCGAAGACGACGACGACGACTAATTACTATTCAGCGGAGAGGAGGAGGAGGGCGCTACTAGGTCCTCTTCTTCTTCTTCGTACGCAGAAGAAGAGGAAGAAGACGAAGACGATGAAAACCCTCCCCTCCGACAACGTACGCGGGAGGAGGATGCGTGGCGAGCCGAACCGTACCCCTCTTCGACCGGGACGACGACGACGAAAATGCGAAGCGGCCCCACCGAGCTGGCACTGGCGGCCCGAGAGAGCCCCGCGGCCGCGTTCGCGCTATTTTTCACACGCGCCATGGAGGAATCCGTTACGTCGGCTACCAACGCCGACGCGGTCCTCCGCAAGAGAAGGTGGTCACGCGCGATGAGTCGCGACGATCTTCGCGCATACGTGGGCCTGCTGCTGCTGGCGGGCATGTTCCACTCACGCGGCGAATCGTGCGAGAGCCTGTGGCACCCGGAAACGGGCCGAAAAGTGTTCCGCGAGACCATGTCCCTCGCGAGGTTCCGCGCGTACTCGGCCGCGCTGCGATTCGACGACCGCGACACGAGGGAGGCTCGGCGCGCGGCCGGAGACCGCCTCGCTCCCATCGGCGAGCTGTGGCGCGCGTGGACCGAGCGGTTGCCGCTGGCGTACGTGCCCGGCGACAGCGTGACGGTTGACGAGAGGCTGGTTCCGTTCAAAGGCGAGTGAGAAACCCTCCGCGACGACGCGTAAAAGCTCCTCTCTCTCTCTCTCCCACCCAACTCCCGCGACTCTCTGTGTGTGGGTGTGTGTGTGTGTGCGTGCGTGCGCACGGTAGGCAGGTGCGGTTTCCGACAGTTCATGCTGTGCAAACCCGCGCGCTACGGACTCAAGCTGTGGGTGGCGTGCGACGCGCGCTCGAGCTACGCGTGGCGCGTGCAAGCCTACATGGGCAAACGCGACGACGGCGCGGTCGAACGGAACCTGTCGGAGCACGTGGTCGTGGACCTGACCGAGGGTCTGAGCGCGGGCACCCTCGTGACCACCGACAACTTTTTCACCTCYCCGCGGCTGGCCGAGAGGCTGGCCCGCGAACGCGGCGTGTACCTGCTGGGCACGATGCGAGCCAACCGCGCGCCGCGAGACCTGCCGCGAGCGCTGTTGGAGGATGCCGTGCGCACGACCCGCTACGCCTTCAAGCGCGTCGTCTGCGTCGTGTCGTACGCGCCCAAGCGACGAGGAGGTAACAACGCCAAAAAAAAGAACGTGCTGCTGCTGACGAGCGCGCCCGAGCTGATGAGGAGGCGGTCGCCCGACGACGACGACAAGCCGCTCGCGCTGCAGTGCTACAACGCGACCAAGGGCGGCATCGACAACCTCGACAAGGTCACGGCCCCGTACAGCGTGCGTAGGAGAACGCTCCGGTGGCCCATGGCGCTCTTCCACAACATCCTCGACGTGTCCGCGTACTACGCGTTCGTGGTGTGGTGCGAACTGCGGCCCGACTGGCTGCCGGGCAAACGCGACCGTCACAGGCGGTTCATGGAACAGCTGGGGCTGGAGCTGACAGAGGCCGCGCGACGCGAACGACGTTGAGGAGGAGAACAAGAAGAACAAGATCCTCCTCCTCGTCGCGTCGACGAGAGACAACGCAAGAGTTGCAGCGTGTGCCCTCAATCCAGAGACGTTAAAACGCGCGCGAGTTGCGCGTGTTGCACCTCGCCGATATGCCTGGGCTGCACCGCGTTACTCTGTCCCTCGTGCGCGCGAACAACCGCTTGACGTGGTATATTTTTTCTTTTTTGACAACCCACCCGAAAATCAAAAACACTACACAAACTATTTGTAATAAAAACCTTTATTTATTTTTGTATTTCACTCATCGTCAAAAAACTACACAAACCATTTGTAATAAAAACTTTGTCTTTCATACAACAACGGGTAAGAGAAAAAAAACCACACCACCACCAAACAGACAAGAAAAACTCAATTGGGATTTGTTTGTATTATAATAAAAGAAAGCAAACGTGTGTGTGTGTGTCTTGGTTTTTTTAAATGTATTTTTTCATCCCATTACCGATCGAAGCGTCATCATCATCGGGGGTGACCTCCTCCGCGCACAACCAACCGGCCTCGTCCTCTTCGTCGGAGAAGAACATACCCACGCCGGAAGTCGACACCATCTGCAGCATGACTCGCCCGCACACGGGGCAGTAATCCTGCAGTCGCACGGTCGCGGGCGGTGCGAACACCTTTTTTTTGCACTCCTCGTCCTCCGCTCTTAGGACTCGCCGCTGTCGGCCGTGTTCGAGCGCGCTCGAGTCTTGTGCAGACTACCGCGGCGGACCCGTTCCGATGATGATCGTCTGGCAGATTCTCGCATTCGTTTTCGAGTCGTAATGTAGTTGCGTACGCTCTCCGATAAGCCGCCGCGGTTCATCGTGCCTCTCTCGTGCCGTGTGTCTGTTATTTTGGTAGTGGCGGCGCGCGCGTAAGTATATCATAGTCTGTTCGACGCGCACGAGTGGCACAAGTTTCGTTTGCATGGATCTTCTCGCGCGCAGCCTTCGATCGTGACCATCGCGAAACTCTGGCAACCCACTCAGATAAACTCGTAGATCCCGGGATAGACCAGACTCTTCTCTCGCTCTCGACGTTCTCTGGCCCGCACTATTTGATCCGGTTTGATGCGCCTCGCGCGTTTACTCCTCTGCGGAGCGTCCATTCTGCTTACTGCTGCTGAAACCGGGTACGATTCGAACCGTATTTATATGCATGTCTCGTCCAACCGACCAACCGGTCGGTCGGTCGGTAAAATTTTGCTAAACACACACACACGCACACGTTTTATTAGGGTCGGTAAATAAACATCGTCTCCATCCTCACAACGACGCGACAAACTCGCAAACGCAAGCCGTCGCGCCCTCGCGTTTCTCCGCGTTGTTCTCAAAGTCCTCGTCTCCGTCCAGAATCAGAACGGGCGTCGTCTTGCCGCCGACCATGAGCCACGCTTCGTGTTTCGCGTGGAGCTGCTCCAGGTACTCGAGTCCAACCCCTCGCTCCTCCGTCTGCCCGCGGCGCGCCAATCGCTACGCGCAACGCTCGGGGCTCGAGCGTACGTACACGATGCCGTCGAGGCGCAGCTCGGGCTCGAAGCGCTCCAAGAGCCACGCGTGTCAGTCGCTGTACACGTGCCACTCGGTATCGTTCAACGCTCCGCGTTCGTGCAGTGTGCTCGCAAACACCGGCGCATCCGAATACACCGAGCGCTCGAACATGCGCACCGCCTCGTCGACCCGGGCGGTCTGAGCGCGGATCCTGCTCAGGCACGCGTACCCCTGGAACATGTAGGCCGAGCGCCGTGGGGCCTCGTACAGCGAGCGCAGCAAGTTTACTCCACCAACGCCCCCGCCTCCCCCGCGCCACTCGGTCAAGGGCTCGGGGATCGAACGCCAACCCGGTTCGGTCTCAGACAAGATCCCCAGCAGCGTGGATTTGCCCGCCGCGATGTTTCCCTCCACAGAGATCCGTTTCGTCTTGGTCCTTTTCTTATCTTCCATCGTCTTTGTGTGGCTCCATGCGCTCCTCTCTATATATATATGCGTGCTGCGCGGGACACGCCCCCAAAAACAGCCCCTACCAAAACACACACACACACAGAGTATTTTGTTTCTCCTCTCGAGGTTTGTGTTGTTATGTTTTGTTTTTTGTTGTTGTGAGAGAGGAACGTAGTAATGACTCGTTTAACCCCTGATTTTGTTGCGATTTGTGACCAACCCGCCTTCTAATGATGTGCGCAATTAAAAAAAAACACAAATCGTTCAAATAACAAACGACCGACCGACCGACCGCGCTGTCCTCGTGTATGTACAGTAAGAGCGACCCGAAACGAAACGTCATCATCATCATGTATCGCGGCTCCTTCTTGTCTATTATTATCATCCCCGCCTTGTTTCTGGCGGGGACGGCCGTCGAGGTCTCCACCGGCGGCGGCTTTGTCGCGAGGTCATTAGAGACGACGACAACCGCTTCTTCGCTCGCTGGGTCGCTCGACGCGAAGCGATCGGAAATCGGGGGCACCCCTCCGCGTACCTTCAAGTCTTGGGGCTGTCCCATGTATATGATCACAGAGCACGTTTATCAGTCGGTGGCTACTCGCGCGATAAACTGGATATGCGGCAACGTCAATTTTCTGACCAGAAGGTTGGTGCTGCCGGACACGGGCGCGACTCTCTGGGCAAACGACAGCGCGCTGGCCGCGGGGCCCGATGGCATGTGAGACCGCCAGAGGCATCATGGCCTTTTACCTGAATGAGGTTATGCCCAAGATTGACCTCGCGACGGCTCCGCTGGCGACCACGGTGGACTTGGCGCTAAAGCAGAAGACGATGGAAAGCGCCATGAAGGAGCTGCGGCTGCGATTCATTTTATTGAGGGGCGACCTTCGCATGTGTGTGAGTATGATGATGATGATGATTGCGGATTATCCGTGCGATGTTTAACGTGTTTCTCGTTCCAGCCGGAGCTGACACCCTGCCGCGGTCGTTTTAGCATCGACGCGTTCAAGAAAAAGTACGCAAAGGTATATATCTCTCTCTCGATCGAAGGTTGTTGTTGTTGTTGTTGTTGTTGTCTGCGTTTTTTTTGGTCTGCTTGCAGATGGGGACCGACGGTCCGCTCAAGGCCCTGGCGGAGTTGGACGTGGTGCTCGTCAACCTCGTTGCGTTCATGAACTCTTTCTAACGCGGGCCGTCAGACCGGGAGGGTCGTCGCCACAAATTTTTGTTGTTGTTGTTGTTGTTGTTGTTGTCTATGAATGGAATAATAATAATAAACATATATTTTGAAGAGAGGCGAGCAGTTGTTTTTTCCCCCCCACACCGGTGGATGAATGGATATCACGATAAACCCGTTGCTCCAACACGTGCATATTATTATTATTGTGCGTGTGATGATCTCATCATAAATCAAATTTAACAAAAGCGCACCAGCACCCGGTCACGTGACCAATCCGGGACGACTGGGGTCCGAGGGACCCCGCTCGCACCAGGGATAACCCAACCCATCATAGAAAGGGGGTGTTTTAAAAACGCCTCTCCCTTTCTATACCAAGGTCCGAGGGGGTGAACAGTTCCCTCTCGCGTTTGGCGACCGCCCTCTTGCGGCTCGACCGAAAATAGGTAAAATTTTCGGGCACGCTCTTTGCCTTTTCCTTATAACAAAAAAAAAAAACACAGAAACAAGTCAAAAACATAAACAGAAACAAGTCTTTATTTACACACAAATAAATAAACAAACCAGACGGGCCGAGGTGAAAAAAGATTATTATATTACAGTCCGGACAGCGAAGGAGATCGCAGCACCCAGCGCCAAGCCGAGAGACAGAAAGAAGGCCATGATGGCCCCGGCCGTCTCTGCCTGATGCTGCGGCACCTTCTTTGGTCCGAAGCACATGCAGAGGCTGGCCAGGTACCCGTTGGAGAAGGAGAACAAAACCATGAAGATGATGTACCATGAGTCATGAGCGAACCACACGGGGAGGTGGTGATGGGGGCTGACGTTGCACAACATGAAGAGCGGGACAAAGACGACGCGTAGGCCCACCAGCATAGGGAGCCAGATACTGTCCTTTCCCGGCCACACGCAGACGGCCATCAGACTCCTCCCGCCCCAGTCCATCGCGTTGAAGAGGAGGAAACACGACATGGGAATGAAGTAGGTTTTCCAGACGCCTCCGTTTTCCACCGTGGTCCTGACTTCGGAGGTCACGGATGGAAAAACCCGATGGTGACGATGAAAATGAAGCAGACGGACAGAGCCATCACCCAAATCTTTTAAAGATGTTAAACACAGAAACAACCGGTGTTGTCTTTGTTTCCTCCTCCGTGAAATTCGTGTCCTGTTGATTTTCTTCTATCGCATTTTCCTTTTCTAAGATCAAATCCATCTTATTTTCCTCATCAACAGTATATTTTCTAGATCCCTTACACTCCGCGTAGTACCGAAAGAACTCCATTCTGTGCAAAGTGAAATAAGACAATATGACCAGAAGAATAACAAAACAGGCTGTGATAAAGTAACCAAAAGCGCCGTCCTGCAACCCGGTTCCGGTGGACATCGTGCAGATCATAGCGAAAGCGGCAAAGGTGCCGGCTAGACCCTGTCTGCTCATGATGGGGACGGTGTAGGAGGCAGGCAAGATCCCGGCCAACCCGAACAAACTGCTCTGATAAATCGCCCCAAACGAGTTGATGCAGACAATTTTTATCATAACGAGGACAAAAAAGACCAGAGGCTCCACGTCCACTTTGACAAACACCGCCGTCAGCATGAAAACCACCAGGATTACGGTTAAACAGCCTGAAATTCACAGCTTCTGCGGAATCCTCCGATGAACGAAAGAGTTGAATCAGGTAAACACGAGCAGAGGCGCCATGGCACAAAGCATCATCACGTTGTTGTATTTTGACTCGAGCACGTTGCGAGTTTGTCTCGCGGTCGCGTTGCTCGTCATGTAGTTCAAGTCTTTCAGTCTGTTTGTGAAGTACAATGTTGCCGTCATGAAGAAATTCCACGGTGTCGCGGCAAAAATGGTCAGAAACACGGCGAAAAGGGTGTTAAAAAACAAGTCTAGTGAGTATGGTCGTAAAATCATTTATTGATGGGCAGACATGAAACAGAAAGCAATCACGAAGTCTGTTAGATGTGGGCCCGCTGTCATAGGCCGGGCAAGCAATGTTATACTGCCAGCTATCATGTGATAATGAACAACCAATCAGAACCTGCCCATCCTGATACACGGAAATAGGTCAACTTGATGCTGACGTCCGGAAGGATATCACAAGATATGAACAAGTGTTCATATCTTCAGGAACAGGAACAGGAACAAGTGGACAGTGTCAAGGTGATACAGAAAATAAGTATTCCACAACATCCCCTCCTCTTGAGTAAAGGAAATACTCAATACCAAAAATGGAAAAAGGAATAATTATTATAAGTCTGTTCCACAAATGCATCGCTCAACAAATATAAAATGAGAAAGAAGGTAAAAATAGTGCAATTGATTACTGGCATGTGCAAGGAAAAAATAAAAAACAAATATATAACAAAAAATAAACAAAAGCTAAAACTAAAACCTAAATAAATTAAACTAAAGGTAACAGCTCCACCCTCCTCTTGTTACACCTAAGTTAAATCCTAATATAAACCTAGAAACTAGTCCTCTGTGAATGACATAGACGCCATTGTAACATCACGTCTTCAGCTCCCCAGTCCTCACAGGTAAAACCCAGACAGGTGAACACTGACCCTCAAATACGTCTTCGTGGCGTTCCAGGCTCGAGGTAACGGGATACCCCCTCCCTGGGATTACCACAAATGCAGAAAGAAACAAACCATCAAAAAATGTCTGTCGATGGAAGGGTCTCACAGAGACCCAGCAGACAGTCATCTAAGCTTTACCAGGGAAAACTGCACAAGAGGACGAAAACTCTAGAAAAACATAAAAGGAAATAACAGAACAAAGCATAAAATAAAAAAAATTAACCCCAAAAACATCCAGAGAATGGTTAAATGTTTAAAAACCATGTACTCTCATATGTTATTCCCAGGAGGTGGAGCCAAATATCGACCCAGTATAAAAGGCATTGCAATTGAACAGGTGGGGTATGCAAAAATTCACAATAATAAGCCAGTCAGAAATGCACAAATTCAGTATAGCAGATGGGACAAATTAAAGCATCATGGAGGCGGAAACAGTGTGGCCAAAGCATCAGCACACTGTAAAAAAAACTGTCCTGTTCTCATTATGTCAAATAAGGCAGGGTCTGTGATCAGAAACCACAACAGAACAGCAGAATCACGCCTGCTAAAGGTGGAATGAGATGAAGCTGGAACGGATGGTCCTCCTCGAAAAGATCCCCAGGAAGTGTCAGGTGGAAATGGCTTGCACAAGGTGGCGCGTAGCTCCTAGCCAGTCCAGGTGAAAGTGGAAACATCACCTCCCCATCATTGTCCCTGTGAAAAAGAAAAACTCACAAACATAGAGAGAGAAAAAAAGATTAGAAACCCCCCCCCAAAAAAAAAACACTCAGACAGACATTCCCCCGTGTGTGAAAACTGATAATGATTAATAAACCATTAAATTGTAGTTCTTAAGGAACAACAAAACTCAAAAACATCAGTTCTCCATCTTATCCTCATTTATAAATAAAACCTCTGTTCTCTGAAACAAAGCCAGGAGGAAAACCAGATGTCATATTCTGTATACAAAACTGCACCCATTCCTGCACCTATTAGCATTTATCCATATTTAGCAGTGTAATACAGTAATCTGGTTCCCAGGAACCTGCAGTTCGCAGGTTGTTCAAGTATGGAAGTAAATTAAAGTCCTGTTTAGGAGAACTGAAGACATTATCACCTCACACACAGGTCTGACATGCCCCCCCCCAGCCCCAAGCCGGGTGTCCCGCCCCTCTGTCTCTCCAGGCGAGAAACAGCGAGCCCGAGCGAAAACCCGGGTTGGGGTGCTGAAACAGATTCCCACCAGGCACCCAGATAAATCTCAGCGAGAGATAAAAAAAACCCTGTAAGTGGTTTGGTACAACCTGAAAC
>NW_013952981.1:85735-87164 GCF_001266775.1 Austrofundulus limnaeus | reverse complement strand
GGCCCCCAGACAAGCCGAAGAGCAGAGGCCATCTTCCTCATACAAAAAAACACACAGAAACAAAAAGTGTTATAGGACCAAAATTATGCCAAGGTAGCACAGGCATCATTATATTTTGTCAGGGTTCACAATTTCAGAGCAGTAATGGTTCTGCTCGACAAAAGAAAAGAAAAGCGTCATTCACAGAACATATAAAGCTTTTGAGTGTGTGTGTGTGTTTTCACTCATCTTTCTCCATGAGAGGGGGTGGCTAGCCGTCTGCCTCAAATCTGCCCTCCGACTCCCCCCACCAGAAACCCCCGGTTAGATGTGGTCATCACTTTTTTGTCCGCCGTTGGATCTTGGAGTCCAGAATCCGTCCCATCGATCACAGGTGTGTCCGTGGCATTCCACCCAGGGGGCTTCGCTCCAGCCCCCCTGTCTCTCCTCCTCACAACAGTTTATTCAACGTTCAGGCTGCCACATGAAGGACAGGTGATGAGCAATCAGCTGCTGGCTCTGAGACTCAGACTTTGAAGTTTCAACCTTCACACAGTCTTCGAAGCTTTGTTTTAAAACTTTCAAACAGTCTTTGCAGCTGGACAGATAAGGGCAGCCATCTGGGTCTTGAAGTGTTTTTCTTGCTGCTGTTCATGTTGAAAGAAGTGTTGCTTGGGTGGGGGGTGGGGTGTTGGATCAGTGTTAGACAAAACACGTCAGATGTTTCCCACCTTTTCATGGTGATGGGTGGAAAGGGGTGAACACCTGCCAGATGTTTGTAGATGTTGTAGTCGGACAGGGTGWGTCCACCTTCAAGCTGCCTGTAGGTGAAGAACAGCTTCTGCTGGTCAGGATGACATTGTTCTGGGTCTTGACATCTCAGTGCTGGCCTCAGCAACTCTGTCCATTCTCCAGATCTTCAGGTTTCAGGTGGGCGGAGCAGAAACGCAGAGAAGAGCAGAGGACCACCAAGGAAAACACTCCCCCAGGACGTCACATGAAAAACGACACACACACAAAACAAAACAAAAATATTATCAATAAAACAGTTCCATTTAATCCAAGCAGCTTTTCAAACTGACTGATGCAGCAGCTTCTCAGTAAAATGTAGGCATTAGAACATCTTTTTCTTTAATGCCCATTAAATGCTGCTCCATCATTAAGTAATCTTAAATCTCAGATAAACAATAAAATAAAGAAAGAAGAAAAATAATAATCACCTTGTTCCTGGTTCTACTTCCTTCCAGAAGTTAGAAAAAATTCATTTATATGTTTAAATGGCATGTAACCCAGTCTCCAGGTCAGAATGAGACAAATGCTCTGTATCTCATTTCAAAAGGTGAAACAATGAAAAAAAAAACAACAACCCTCTCCCACGTCTGAGAGAGAGAATGGTCTTAATCACAATTTTGAAATAAAAGCACTGGCTGAACCATTTTAAACAAAAAAA
>NW_013952981.1:76029-84983 GCF_001266775.1 Austrofundulus limnaeus | reverse complement strand
AACTGTTAACTAACCAGGTTCAAGCTAAGCTTTCTCCTGGCTAGCTCAAAACAAAAAGGTATAACCCCCCTGTCTTGAAAACTCGGTCCTGAAATAACATTCCCTGACCTACCCTCGGTTAAGAATTCAGTCAGACCCCCGAGAGCACACAGAACAGGCACCTGATAACGATTTTAGTGTGTGCTAAGCCTGGAAATTAGCTGTAGCACTTTCGCTTTATTTATTTAATTATTTTTTTATTACCGACAGCGTAAAAAAAAATTTCAGCTCACCGTGCTTCCGTCCAGACAGGTTCTTTTTTAGCCCCGGTGCCAGAGCGCAACCCCGCAGCAGTCGTCCGCATGACCGGACACAAAACACGGAGCAGACAAAAGCCTCCGTGAGGCATGAGGTCGCCGCCATGTTTGCTGTATGGTCCTGTCCGAAACAAACAGACCGGCTGCTGCGCGCGCCGCCCCGGTCCCTGCAGGCTTCCGTAGTTGACAACGCCAAAAACTGTCGCGGCAAAAATGGTCAGAAACACGGCGAAAAGGGTGTTAAAAGACAAGTCTTGCGAGTATGGTCGTAAAATCATTTATTGATGGGCAGACATGAAACAGAAAGCAATCACGAAGTCTGTTAGATGTGGGCCCGCTGTCATAGGCCGGGCAAGCAATTTTATACTGTCAGCTATCATCATGTGATAATGAACAACCAATCAGAACCTGCCCATCCTGATACACGGAAATAGGTCAACTTGATGCTGACGTCCGGAAGGATATCACAAGATATGAACAAGTGTTCATATCTTCAGGAACAGGAACAGGAACAGGAACAAGTGGACAGTGTCAAGGTGATACAGAAAATAAGTATTCCACAACACACGGTAAGAGAGTTCTCAGACACAAGATGAAGAAAATAATCCATATTGCATTGTATTTATTTCGAGGCGCGTTGATGACGTCAAGTTTTGGTATATAACAGACCATTGTGGCTCGTTTGTTATCACTTTTTTTTTTACGGAGACGGACCCGGTTCTTTAGCTCTCGTGTTGCAGCTCCGGCTTCTTGTACTGCAAAATCCCCGCGCGCGTTTAGAGACCGCCCGATGAGTGTGTGTTTATGAAAAATATAATATTGTTCAAAACAATGACATACATTGAGGAAAATAACATTTATATTATTTATATTTTGACTCTTGAATATGTATCTTTATTTTTTTTAAAGAAAAAACAAACATCACCTCACGTTTGTCTCCGTGGGTAAAGCCAGAGACGATATGGCCAAACAGTTAAGGCGAAGGACTGTCAGTTCGTTTGTCTTTTCTACACATACGCTGGTTCGAATCCAATGTTCGCCGATGATACGTAATGTTTATAACATATAGAGCAACAGGAAACACGCAGAATATGTTTTATATATATGATTTTTATTTACGAGAAATTAAAGACAAACGTTACAAGCTTGTTTGTTTATTGTCATACATAGTCCGTTATCTTAAATGTACCTATTCCTCGTATAGGTCGGCGATATATTCCATCACATAAAACACATCACCGATCAACTCCTTCTTGCGTTGGTTTGCTTCTTTCGTAACACCCCGTTCTTTAAATATGCCACGATTAAACGCATCGACTGTTTCTTGTTGCCGACGATCACACTCCCTCGATAACAAGGGTTCGCACACGAACATTGTAGCTCGTTCTTGTTGATCGCGAAGATCGGCCATTTAAAATCGTAACTCCCACATTTTGAATTTTCTGCTGTAGTACGCCTCTTGAACTTTGTCCGGGTGTTCGACCGACAACTCGTCGTTATCTATTTCGGCGATGTCGGAGCATTTCTCTCTTATTTCACACGAAATTTGTTCCTCGTAATCGTGTAGTTTGTTTATTTTTTGTCTTTCTGCGTATAGCGATTCCGAATCTTTTTTTATCTGCGCATCGCATGTCCCATTCCGTATCCAATTCGATCTTCAGCGTGTTATATGCCGTTGCTGTCATGGTGTACTTCCAATTCACGCGCTTTTCGATTTCGGGGTCGAAGGACATGTTTGCGTTTCGAATCTGAGACTGAAGCCCCGAACGGTTACGCGTTTTTTTATACACATCGGCTTTACGATTGACCGAGCCCCCTTTTTTGTTCGTACATTCACAGACCGAATTATGTTGATAAAGCCATTCCCACATGTTACATGTTTTCATAAAAAAACATCTTCATAGTCCACGATCTTCAGTGTAGCCGTTCGGATGTGTCAACAATAGTTTCCATTATACTGAACACGTCGCGGACCAACTTCTTTCTGCGGTCGTTCGCTTCTTTCGTACAGCCTCGTTCTTTATGCAAACCATAAACAAACGCTTCGTCGACGGTTTCTTGGTGCCGGCGATCACACTTCCAAAACAACATGGGTTCGCATGAGAACATGGTAGCTATTTCTTCTGGATCACGCAAGCCGGCCGTGTAAAATCGAAACTCCCAGAGTTTGAATTTATCGCTGAAATACTCATCTTCGAGTTTGTCGGGGTGTTCGACCGACAACGCGTCGTATATTTTGGCGATGTCGAAGCATTTTTTTCTTATATCGTTCAAACAACGTTCGTTTTCAACGAACGGATTGTCGTCGTCGTCGTCCCCACAGTCCGTTTCATATGTGTATCGCGGTTCCCATTTCGTATTCAGCTCGATCTCTAGCGTGTTATACACAGTTGCTATCATGTTGTATCTCCAATGCGCACGCGCCTCGTTTTCGGGACAGAACGACATGTTTGCATTTCGAGTCTGAGCCTAAAAGAACCGATCGGTTACGTGTTTATATATTATGTACGCAGGCTTCCCGACCGACCGCGGATTCTGTTTTTTGGGGGGTTTGGTTAACGTTGTTGAATGTATTCACACACCACCGACCAACAGGATCTGCTTTATTTTGGGTTACGCGGGTTTCCCGACCGACAGTGTATTTTTTTTGTTTTACCCTCGTTGATGATTATATTCACACACCGCCGACCGACCGGATCCGCTTTAAGGCGACGGAATGCCGGTCCGGTTTGCTGCGCAAACGCGGGTTCAAATCCAACCCTCGTSCACGTGTTTACAACATACAACTCAATAAAGTAACACAATACACGGAATTCATTTATTATTATTTATTAAATGTAATAAACACAATATCACTCGCAGTACACAGATTGTCGATAGTGAGTTTAATGAGAAAAAAACAAACATCGTAGCTATTTTTCTTACTGCTCAGAAATGTCCACGATTTGCTTCATCAGGTTCACGACACGGTTCCGTAATTTCGTTCTATTTTCTCCCGCCGATCTCGTCGCGCCTTCGTTCTCGTCGTACGTCTCAAATACAAACGCGTCGATAACGGACTCTTGATACACCTTGTCGTGCGCGTCGCTCGCCAAAGCCTCAACTTCGCACGACACAACCCGTTCTTGGTAATCGCTCAACACGTCCACGTAAACGCCACTAGTTCATGTCGCGCGTTGTACGCGACCGCAGTCACATTGAACGTCCACAGCGCGTTCTTTTCATTTTCAGTGACAGAAGACATATTCTTAACATACGCAGACAACGCGTTTAGAGCGAGCTACGGATGCTTCATACTTGTTTTATATTAGACGCAAGATCGCGTACCCGACCGACCGTAATGTACGTTAATTATGTAAACAACAACAGACAGTCGGGAAAACGTTTTGTGTATCCCATCTACTACGCAATTACTATGGGGCTTAAAGCGTTCGCGCCTCAACTGACAGTGACGTTTCAACAAACACTATTCAAACCCCGTGTTGTTTGCTATCGGAGTATCAAAGGCTATTGCGTGTACACAATGTTATTCAGCTCCGCGTTTATATATCTAGCACTCGCGCAAGCGCTGACTGTGGCACTTGTTTTAGATCCTACCCAGACCACGACAACGAAACCGGGAATGGATGACGAGGAACATCAAGAAACGACAACCCGTCCCGCCGCACCCGCAACGACCGAGCGTAACGAGTTCAATACAACAACAACAACAACAACAACCGAGGAACATCAAGAAACGACAACCCATCCCGCCGCACCCGCAACGACCGAGCGTAACGAGTTCGATACAACAACAACCGAAAACGCTCTAGATTTCGACGACAGTCACCAAAACACTTCGACCGACGCGACGGACCTCAGCGCGAAAGACAACGATGACGACCGCTCGAATCTTGACTCGAAACGCGTAGTAAAGATTTTGTGTCCGGACGAGGATCGAGAGCAATTTGCCGGTATCGAATGGACAGCCCGCAGCGGAGATCGCGTTTACGACTTGTATTACATCAACAGCACGCAACACAATCGCATGACCCGTTATAATACATCGAACAGTTATCACGTTGAACTCAAGCTAAATCACGGTCTCGAGCTCAAAGTGGARAATGACTCGACTTTAAACATAGTAGTAGGGAATAACTGTAACCACAACCTGTCGTACGCGTGTCACAGGTATACGCTCGATGGTCTAGAACGCGAGTCGTACACGTTCTCCATCACAAACTGCACGGTTACGTTGATCTTAGCGAGCCTCGAACAAGACTTGACCTCGAAGGGCTCTCGTCTAAAACCACACGATATTGTCATACTCGTACTCTTTGCGCTTTTATGTGCAGCGATTTGTCTCGCGGCCTATTACGCGTCGCGCGTGTAATATTTAGTTAAATGTAATATACATTCGTCTGACTAATCATTTCGCGATTGGTCTCCGACCAACTCTAACGTTTGTGGGTAGTATATAAGTCATTTGTGCACAAACTTATGTCATTGTTATCTATTGTTCCATCGTACGACTTTCTCTGCTCCTCAAATACAAATCGGATATGGGTGCCATCGATGCGTACACGCAAGCGATAACCGCTGTGTCACATAAACAACACACAACATCAAATTCAAACGCGACCGGGGCCGACTATTTTCAAGCGCAGAGAAAAGCAACCGTTCCAACGCTGGAAATTTACTCTTGTCGGCTGGAACGTGATACGATAATAACCACACCACCGGACCCTACAACTGCAGATTTTGAACTCGACCACCGTATAAACCCATCACACAACGCGACCGTGGATATACAAGAGGATCGTTCAAACGCGTTTCAGGATCGAGAGCACTACGCGTCTATAGATTGCACGGTCTCTATTACTGAAAAGGTTGACGAACCAGCCGAACCAACACTTTCAAAAGTGAAATTGTGTATGACTGTCATCTGGTTTCACGTCGTTTGTTGGTCTTTCTGGATACTTTCGTTCATTATCATCTGTTACAAATGTAGCACTCTCTATAAGCTGACAATTTAGATCTGACTAAAATTGCGATTCTTCGTAAAAGTGTGTGTCCCGTTGTCTATTTCTATACTTGTGATATCATACGCTATACATGTTGTGTTATTGCAATACTGTTGAAAAATGTATTACGCTTTTATATATGTTGTCTTATCTATTGTAATACAATAAACGCATTTTCGTGCGATGAAACAAACCCGTTTGCTCTTGTTGTCTCTTTTATCATAATACAATATTATTTATTATACATTTGTTTGTATTATTAAGATTTATTAGATTGTAAACACAACAAATGACATGAATCGTCTGAAATAGTTGATGATGTAGTATTTACATATGTACGCGTGCGTGTCATTATAATACAAACACCGTGTTTGCGATATATATATATACACACTATTACGGCGATGGAAACGTACTCTGAAAAACAAACCGAAAAAAAAACGGGACGGATTATTGTGGACATACGAATTCAAAATGTATGTTGACAATAAGAAAAATCTCAACAAACATAATTTTCGACTAACGCCGTTACTAACGAACAAGGAAGAATATTCAGTTCAGGTCGAGGTTGTTGTAGACGACGTTGATACAGAAAGCGATACGTTAATGACATTACAGGACCAAGCAGTTGACGCATGCGAAGGTCTCGCGAAACTATATAAAGACGAGCTCGAAGTTATACGACGAGGCCGTAATCGCAACACACGTTCTGACGAATCGGATTCCTGGCTTTTCCAATTCGAGGTACTTAGATACAAGACCGGTGCCGATAAGATAACGTACACCGTCACACCTTTACTGCTCGACGGGGAATCGGGCCGTGATCAACGCGAGGCTATTCGGGCCGTAAATGAAAAGAATAGCAACCAAGGGTTATCGTTTCGGCAATCGGACTATGAGCGAGTCATTAAGAAAACACTTGTTGACATCCTTAACATGTACGATAATAAGTTTATTGCAATATCAGCATCATACTCGCCCGAACGTTAAAAAAAAACACATTTTGCACGTGTGTTTTAAACACGATCCCTCGCGATTATATCGTATTTACCATAACTCCTCCACGGCACTTATCAACCTCAGAAATCCGCGATGGCAGAGTATAGCGCACGATCCGACGCGAAGAGTTCGTGGTCGTACATTTTTACAATGACCATTCCCGGTTTGGTTAGAACTTACGATGAAGATTACGGGTCTTATATAACGCCGCTGCTCGACGACGACAGATACGATGTCCAAATCGCCGCGGTCAACAGTGTGTTCAATCAAAACTCACCGGAATGGAAAACGGTCTCGAAGTTGACAGATGAAGCTGTAGATAATTGTGAAATGTTAGCTTGTATACACGATCAAGCGCTCAAGGCCGTGCGCGAAACGAAGCATACCTCCGAAAGGACTGGTCCTTCTTTGCTCGAATCCGGTTGTTGGTTTATCAAGCTCGAAATAGACTTACACGCGGGCCGCTGCGAAGAAGACGTGCGTTTTACATTCGAGCCCGTTTTTTCCACCAACAACAAAGACTATGAGGATCAACGCGCGGCCATTCGTAACGTGAAAACGCTAAGGAATGATGAGCACGGTTCTCGTCGTAGAAAGGCGGACTGTGTACACGAACTCATACGCATATTTCGCGAGATTATCAGTGTGTACGATGGCAAATATATTCAATTGTTACCGCCCGAGTTGAAATAAACATGTCCATGACATCAGCACACCTTGTGTCTTTTGTTTAATTAAAAAAAAATACAATGCAGTGTGTACGATCGCAAATATATTCAATTGTTATCGCCCGAGTTGAAATAAACATGTCCATGACATCAGCACACCTTGTGTCTTTTGTTTAATTTTTTAAAAACAATACAATGTATGAAATGGTTTATGTATTATTTGATTATGAACCAGACAAGTGTTGTGTTTGTTTATAAACAAAACGGTATAGACACACATGTTTATTTTTGTTTATTCATTGCATATAATCACGATACAACAACCAATGGAGACTGTGGCAGCGACCTCTTATAGGCTGTACACATATCGAGCTACAGTTGCTAATGCGAACCCACAAAGGGAACGCGGGGTGGCACTAGCAGCCGAGTTTCCGACGGGCAACGGCGGCATCTTTCTTTATCCCCATGGCCCGTCGGGGTCTTCGCGACGGTACAGTTAGTCACAGAAAAGTTATACTCTTCGTTCCTTTGACCCACGTGTGCTGACCTTTCGCATCTATACAGTTTCACGTGATTACAGTTTTCCGCACGAATTATAAGAGCATTGTCCGTTGACACGTTGTATCTGATGTTATATTTACGCTCAAGTTCACCAACGTGCTTGTACGGTGAGACAACTTTGTTTCCGTCGGAGATGCGATACAGCCCCAATAAATCTCCAGTGTCAGATTCGACATTGTACCACGAGGTCGCGATGAACCGATGAGGATCGTGGTCAGGACATACAATTTTCATAACCGGCTTCAGAAGAATCCCACCCGGAGGCGGCGAAGCAACCACATCGTCGGGTTCATGCGACGACGAGACGATTGAGTGTCGTGCTGGTGGTGTTAACCCGTGACCACACAAGAACGATAATATCCAGCAACACAACAGTAACGTTGTCTTGTGTGGAGAAGACATTTCGTCTGCTCGGACGAAAGTCGCGTTGTGTTCTTGATCGCATAAGCACTAGTTTGTTTTTATACGTTGTGGACGACCGACCATTTACATATTTGATTTGATAAAAGACTCTAACCCGACCAACCGGTTGTGTTCTTTTCTTTGTCCGACAATGCATTTATTACTTTGCCTTTAAAAAGAAAAACCGACCATATACAAATCCGACGGTCAATAAAATTGTGGTTGCGCAAAGACCTTTGTGAATAATGTTTGTTTTGATATTAAATCTGGCGAACCACGCGTTGTATAGCAGAGTAAGGCATGCGTATGACGATCATATGTTTCGCACAGTCTTCGTACGATGCGTTATACATTTACATTATAAACAATAATCAAGTGGCAGAGCGTATGTTTCGAGAAAACTTTTTGAAGACGGTCTCCGTAAAACAGACGCACGACGGAGCGCGCGACGCTTTGTAGGACGTGCGCACCATAGCTTGTGGTGTTGGAGACGAGTGTTGTCTTTTTAGTTTCATTGGTATCGGAGGCGATCGCGTTGCGTTGTGCACACGGAATCGTACAATGCGAATGTTTATAATAACAATTGCGCTTCCTACCATGTATGTACAAAATCCCGACCGACCGTATATTTTCAAAACAAATCCGACCGTCATTCTACAAAAAATCCGACCGTCATCTTACACAAAAAATCCGACCATCATCTTACACAAAAAATCCGATCATCATTTAACAAAAAAATCCGACCATCATTTTACACAAAAAATCCGACCGTCAAAAAAAACGGTGGTGGCACAAGTACCATTGTCAAATATCATTTGTTTTGATATTGTAGTGTTGAATACTACGCCTTAAGCAGCAGAGTATGACAATTAGATATTTTTGTACAGTCTTCGTACGACGCTACGCACGACGTGTTACACGTGTAAAATACAACAGATTATCAATCGGTTGAGCGTGTGTTTCGATAAAATTTTTCGAAGACGGTCTCATACAGTGGTTTGCAAAAGTATTCATACCCCTTGAAC
>NW_013952981.1:61120-74387 GCF_001266775.1 Austrofundulus limnaeus | reverse complement strand
TCATTCTACAAACAAAAATCCGACCATCATTCTACAAAAAAATCCGACAATCATTCTACAAACAAAAATTCGACCATCATTTTACAAAAAAATCCGACCATCATTCTACAAACAAAAATCCGACCATCATTCTACAAAAAAATCCGACCATCATTCTACAAAAATATCTGACCATCATTTTTACACAAAAAATCAGACTGTCAAAAAAAATGGTGGTGGCACAAGTACCATTGTCAAATACCATTTGTTTTGATATTGTAGTGTTGAATACTACGCGTTAAGCAGCAGAGTATGACAATTAGATATGTTTGTACAGTCTTCGTACGACGCGTCGCACGACGTGTTACACGTGTACAATACAACAGATTATCAATGGGTTGAGCGTGTGTTTCGATAAAATTTTTCGAAGACGGTCTCATATCTTCAAAAGAAATCCGACCGTATATTTTCAAAACAAATCCGACCATCATTCTACAAAAAAATCCGACCATCATTTTCCAAAAAAATCCGACCATCATTTTACACAAAAAATCAGACCGTCAAAAATAATGGTGGTGGCACAAGTACCATTGTCAAATACCATTTGTTTTGAAATTGTAGTGTTGAATACTACGCGTTAAGCAGCAGAGTATGACAATCAGATATTTTTGTACAGTCGTCGTACGACGCTTCGCACGATGTGTTACACATGTACAATACAACAGATTATCATTCGGTTGAGAGTGTGTTTCGATAAAATTTTTCGAAGACGGTCTCATATCTTCAAAACAAATCGGACCATCATTCTACAAAAAAATCCGACCATCATTTTCCAAAAAAATCCGACCATCATTTTACAAAAAAATCCGACAATCATTTTTTTAAAAAAAATCCGACCATCATTTTACACAAAAATCCGACAATCATTTTACAAAGAATAATCCGACCATCATTTTACAAAAAAATCCGACCATCATTTTACAAAAAAATCGGACCATCATTCTACAAACAAAAATCCGACCATCATTTTACARAAAAATCCGACCATCATTCTACAAACAAAAATCCGACCATCATTCTACAACAAAATCCGACCATCATTTTACACAAAAAATCAGACCGTCAAAAAAAATGGTGGTGGCACAGGTACCATTGTCAAATACCATTTGTTTTGATATTCTAGATTCGTAAGCGTAAATGTTCCCGACCGTCTTCGCGCGAGGCATATATAAAACGACGTTGAACTAAACTGTTGGCTTTACGTGTCCGGATGAGTGTTGATGAGAAGACAAACAATGCAACATGTCGAGCTGTGTTGGATGTATGAGAGGCCGGTTGTGTTTGAAATGTCAACCSGATCGCATCCCGGAACGTCGTAGACGCGGAACGTCAATCGGTTTACGCATGGACGTCAGCAGAGGACGGACGTTTGAGCGCGAGTGCCCGTGCAGTTGCACGTCGAAATCGATCCTGTGGCAATGCTACATAGGAGTGACCACGAACATAAATGGAGGTTCGCGAATCATAAGAATAATGAGTCTTTGATGCATATTGTATAAATATGGTTTTACAAAATTCACCATTCAATTTAAGCGTTATAAATTGTGTTTTGTGTCTTATAGGAAAAAATTGGTGGTAACTATTATTTTATATAATTAAAATACAAAAAAAAACCACTCACGATTGTTGTTATTTTATTTATTTAATGAATAACATCATGACACGTTTTCATTACAACCGCGTCTCAGGTCTCTTATTTTAATTCACATATACACATTATAATGTAGCGAGATTAATATAATGTTGAGGTAGCAGCTTCAACACTTCGTCGTCTGCAACTTCGTCTTCGTCACTGTTTGTATCGTCTCTAATCTTCTCCACCAACGCGCGAAATGTGTTATATGGAACGTCTTCAAAAGACTCGTGCGGAATAAAGTCCATCATCATTTCATCCTCCAGGTAGTTTTGAAGACCACCCAGTTTCACGTTGTACGAACGCGAAACTACGCGTGTTTTTCCTCGACCGATATTTTTTATCACGTAGAATCCGGTTCCGCTCGGACCTAAGTGTACAGCTAAAACCGTCGTTGTACACCCGTAAACCACGTGAAACAAACAACCCGACTCCCCGCCGTCGAGACACATCATGCAGGCTATACTCAAGCAACGTTGTGTATTCACAGCGTTTTCTCTTGCGCGTTTTTTGATTTGTGTATTTTGCCTCAAGAGCAATTTGAGCTTAGAGTTTCGCAACCACCGATCGGCMTCGTGGATCAAACCCCACCACAGTCCTCGTTCTTTCAGCGAGGTCACAAGCGCATTAAGCTCAGTTGCGGTGTTTGATATCCCCGCAATGTTATAAACCGCTCGCGGTCTCCTTATCGGATTGCACGCGTACGGTTTTTCTATCAATTTGGCATCAAGGTCCTCGTTTGCGAGAAGCGCAACTCCGGTGTCTCGCATAACACGCCACGCGTGTGAAATAAACATACTGGTATCCAGTTGACGCCGCTATGTGTTGCACCACATGATGACCGTGAAACGTTTCACATCGACTTGCGCAACGTCGAACCTCACGACTCCGTATTTTTTCATTGTGACGGAACCAGAGCACACGACGCTCCGATGCGAATCGGYGTCCGGGGCATATAACAGCGTTGATCCCCGGTCCGCACGTGATAACCGTTGCGTCGCTTCGACTCTCGTCATATCCGCACCCCACCAGTAATATCCGAGCTCTTGTGTGATAAAATCCGACCACTGTTCGCTCAACGGCGGTACCGTTGAGTGTCGAAGACTAGAAAGTAACATTTTGATTTCTTTGTCTTTATTTATCCATCGTCGCGAGGGTGTAATCGTTGTGTTCTTCTCGAAACGATGTGACACTCATGGTGATTCTCGGTATACACGACGTACTTCTTAATTTTTTGTTAATAAAACAGATAATAAACTTTGTCCACTTACAGACCGATATCATACATTGTGTCGCGTTTCTTATCGATCGCAGTACCGTGTTGATTCTTTTTTTTTGCGAAATAACCGGTACGTTGATTATCGCGTACGTGTAGATGGGTCCACTGAGGCAATAGACAACTCACCAAACTCTTCAACGATTCACGTTGTGCTTGCCTTGGTGTTATATTTAAGGATAGTGCTCGAGTCGACACGATACAACTACGCGTTTTCGTATAGATGATAATTTTATTATCAACACCCCTCGTGATCTTTGTGAGTCGTTAGCATAAAACAGCAAAACTTGTCTGTTTTGTTTTACACTATTAAACGATAACAGTATACATATCGTGTACGGTTTATAATCTACACGAGCGCTGTCGATATGTCATCATTTGTGACATCGGACGATTTCCTTGAGTTGTACATGAGGAACGGCGAGTCCGTGCCAAGAAAACTTACCAACACCGGTTTACGCTTGGAAGACGCTCACACGATTCGCGTACCAAAACAAACCGAGCATAAACAAAATGTACGCGGGGAAATGATATTAACAAATAAAGACTGGCATATAACCAACGATCGTACTATTCGCGTACCGAAATCCACAAAGTTTAAAGAGCTAAGAGGAAATGGAAACGCACCAACAACAACAACGATGAACGCCGGTTGGCAATTTCACGATAGTTGCCTGTTTTACGTAACCTCGCCCACGGTGTGTACAATTTCAGACAGCAAGCGCTACAAAACCGACGAGTTTGTGTCCGTCGGAAATGTGGTGAGTGTGCGTGTACACGAGGGCGAGGTTTCTAAAATCGGTCTCTTGTATTCCAAGACGGACGAAGATGAAGTTGCGGACACAAACGGCTCTTTGGGTGTCGTGTTGATGGATGGCGGTGATGTGTTTCATTGTACAGATTACGAGATCAATGACTCGTTTGTAACGGTGAATATGCAACCCTGGCGCAAAAATTACACAATCGGTATAGTGACCTACGCTGCAGGTGCGGGATATTACCATTATAGGCGTTCATAATATGTAGATTCTGTATTATTTACTATGTGTTTTTTTTTCATAATAAGAACATAAGAAAAACAATCATGGCAACCGCCGGACAATCTACCGCGGCGACGCGAGGTTCTAATATGAGTTTATTTACAAATGATTTTTCCGTGTTTATGAAAGATTTGATCACTCGTAAAATATGGTGGGGCGCTATCTCACAGAAAACCGTAATCGAGACTTTGAGAACCGCGACTCTCGGGAACACTGTGATTGCGTACGGCGCGTGTCACGAYTGGGGTTACTTGTGCTCGGTATACGTGAAAACATCGCAAAGTCAATTGAACGAAATTCGCGTGTTTGTTGGGGCTGGCCGTTATACGTGTTACCTTGCGGATAACAAACACGATCTTGGGATGAAACTCGCGAATGAAGCATTGTTCAAGTTCATTAACCGCAYCTTGCAATATGTGTGTATACCAATACCTCGGGGGGCAAACCGTTGCAGTTTTAATAAAAAACAAACCGCGTGGCATTTTATCGAGCAATTATCACAGCGTCCGTTATCGCAACTACTATGGAAGACCCCSTTTGGTTTATGCAGTTTAACTAGTGGCGTTTTAACGTTGGCTACCATACAGCGTTTTCTGCAAAAAGCAACGGAACGTGTTCAAGGAACACCGGCGGCTTTAGTTTAYGATAAAAACGAAGAGTTTCCCGGTTATCTTTTTAGCTTCGTGACTCGTCATGGGATGTGGAGAGCGGTTGTTTTTAACAGTTATGGATTTTATCTTCTCAAATACGGGAAAAAAGGCGTCACCATCCTCGATGACGATGACGACGATGACGACCTCAATATGGTTGGCGGATGGAGCATAGATATCTGGTTGAGAAATACGAACATTATAGATAATAAACAGGTGACATACATACAGGACCCATATGTATCAAAATGAACCGTGTTTGATGTTATTCCTTGTCATTATGTCAATAATAAAAAAGAACAATGCACCAAAAAAGTTGTATTTTTTGTGTTTATTTTTGTTCACATATATAATGTTACATACATGTTTACTTATGTCACAATATGCTTTTGTATTATTATATTTGCTTTTACAAAAAAAACAAAAGAAACATCATATACATTCAATTTTGTATTATACATTGAAACTTTTGTTAGGTCTATCGTGGTGAAGCTCACACCAATCGGCCAAAGAAACACCAAGAATTGGTTCGAATATACCCAGTATGCTTTTCAGTATTACATCATTTGTCATCTGTGYAATTTCCGAATGTGTGAATTTATCATGCTCGGTCGGGTCATTGTCGTCGTGGCACATGGTCGCATGGGCCACGCTCTTGCATATACCAGCCAGAGTATGACCGTATATCATGGTTATTTTAGCGTTCCTGTTATCAAACCTATATYGGCCGAAGGACTTTCTACAATCAAGTTGATAGTCGGCGATCTCAAATCCACAATGACAAAGGCGTCTATCCCTGAGCAGAACGTGTCATATAAYCCGGCAAAGCGTCGGAACAGATCATACGGTATGATATAAAAATTAGAATTCGTCGGTGGGAACTTTGTACAGTCGATGCAGTACTCGGGTACAAAGTGAGCTTCCCACGCGCGGGTAAGTTCATCTAAACCCGGTAGCGTATTAACACCTAACGAACAAAGCGCTTCGATTATAATACGCGCGGCGTGTTGAATATAATCGCAAGAGTTAAGRGACACGTTGGGTATA
This sequence comes from Austrofundulus limnaeus, assembly GCF_001266775.1. Taxonomy (NCBI): domain Eukaryota; kingdom Metazoa; phylum Chordata; class Actinopteri; order Cyprinodontiformes; family Rivulidae; genus Austrofundulus; species Austrofundulus limnaeus. Next base: position 68,702 of record NW_013952981.1, on the reverse strand, counting down.
CACGGATACTCGTCCGCGGGACACAGGGGAACATAAAAAATCGGTCCGGCGTTATCGTTTCTGTCGATGATCATCGCGACGCCGTTTTTGCATTTAACACACGCGTATTTGAGCTCACCGTTGGTGACCTTGGCGTTCAATGTCGCGTCCAGACTTTTTTGCACGTTTCTGATCCCCCGCATACCGCACGTCATGGCAAATCCGAGTAGGTTCAACATAGCCACTCGGGCGTGTTTATCCAGTAAGCAAAGCGTGCGCGTATACGGCGCAGTATCGGTTCCCGCTATCCGCAGCGTGGTCATRCCGGGTTTGTCGATTTTCCATTGCGACGACATCTTGGACACGTCGTGTGTAATGTCTCTAGTCATACCTGCGTTCAACGCGGCGTACTTGATGGGTACGMGCTCGCAGGTTTCTCGCTTGTACGCGGTAAGAGACAACCCGTCTACCGTGAACAATGTACTGCGAGTGTCGCATATTATATTGGACAAATCCACCGAAATTACAACCGATGCATTGGCGGCGATGTCGTTTGTGATGGCGCGTGATAATACATAAGTTTTTTTTGTAAAAGCCATGATGGTTCCCGGAAGGAAAAAAAAACTAACAACGCAAACAAAAAATATATCTACAACGGCGACACTTTAATATTTGTGTCACGAAGCGAGCCACATGCTCTCGCTTGTGCATCGACCAAACCTGCGTATCTTGTTGTCGTCGTACATCGCCACAAACACGTCGTGTCCGCGAACGTTATTCGCGCACATGTCTCTGTAGAACTCCCGRCACCCCGCGCAGTGGTACACAATGGCTCGCTGTTGTTTTCCCAGCGCGGTCTCTTGTYGCGGTCTCATCCACGCTTTTTGCGTCATGTCGGCGATCCAGCGTTGTACGATATCGCCGTCTGCGCATGAATACGGCAATATTCGTAACACGGTTCTGGGTATAAACGACGGCGGACACGGCAACGAAACGGGGTCGACGAGTTGCAACATGAGCACGGCGCGATAAACGAGGCTCGCCGCGTGTACAACGTCTCTTTCGTGTAAAGCGCCCGTGGCCACGTTTAATGCGTTTGTCGGCGACTCTCCAAAGCCCGCGTCTCGCAATAACTTTTGAGGAACCGTGACGCGCACGCGATCGTCGTGACACTCACCGTCTCCAAATCTAACGGCGCCTACCGCTACGAGCTTTTCTAGTACGCGACCAAGCTCCGCCGTCGTCGTTTCGTACACGGATTTGGGTTCGAGCTGCATGTCGCGCGTGACGACCACCCTGCACGCGGATAACTTTACACCGGACAGTCGCGTAATGTGTTCGGTATTGTATTTGATAGCAAGCATCTCCTCGKCCGGGCCGCAAGCGGGCACCATGTGTTCGGGACACGTGTTCATTAGGGCCAAGAAAGTAGATTTCGCGTTCTTGAGACGGTCTCTAATGGATTGCGCAAACGCTCTCAGTTTCCGCCAGCACGATTCCACGCACGCGTCGCTTTTCGCGATAGCGCTGTACATTTGACGCGGGAGGCTCATGTCGATTAAACAATGCGCTACGAGTTTACCGGCCGTGTTCACCAACGCGCGATCGGCGTGGTGCGCAATCAAGACACGCGAGTTCRAATAGCACTTGTTCTCGTTCTGATACGGGTGCTCTATTATGGGCACGGCTTCGTACGGGTAAGGGACGGGCCTCTGCGACGTTTCGCACACCATGGAACCGCCGAACATGGCCGTGAGACAACCCGACGTGGCGTTCAGCGCCAATGGGTATCGTTGTATGGCCGCCCGACTGGGGTTACACTTGTAGAATTTGCAACACTCCACGGGCTTCGCCGACAGACCCGTGATCGTCTGAAGCCGAGTTTTCTCGATTGAACGCGGCCAGCCCTCTGACCTTGACGGAAACGGTGCTTATTCCACCGCTGGTCGCGTCGACCGTGTGCGTCAAAGCGAGGTACGTTTTCTTTGCAACGTGATCTTTGACAAACGCGTCGGGCACGTTCAGGAACGCCGCTCCTCCATCGTGACGAGGCGATCTGGCCAAATACACGGGATATCCCTGATCGGTTAGCCGCCCGGACGGGTCTCTGATTAGTTTCTCGTGGCGATTGTGCGGACCTATCACGTACATTCGTTCCAGCATGTCGTTGACGAGTTCCGCGTGCACGTAGTTCAAGAAHCCCGGAACCTCGTCGCCCGCCGACTTAAACTTACTCCGTATCGCGTCGCGAGCCCGCTCGGCGGAAGCGCGCAGGTCGGTCTCGACGGCGTCGGAGGAAGACAGCTCGCCCCTGTGCTCGCTCGACACGTCGCCGTCGACGCGATCGTCGCTCGGTCCGTAGCCCACCGACACCATTACGCTGTCCTTGTCGCCATAGATGACGGGACATTCGTCTCGGTAAAACGAGGACACGCACTTGTTCACCACCGCAATCTGCCTTCGCCCGTGGCCCGATATCAACGGGCCACACGGATGAGGAGCGGTGCCGTAGAACGTGTTGGCCAGCACTTTACATTCGCCTTCCTGGAGCTTATAGTATACGCGCGCGCTGGCCACGATGTCCGGAGACTTGAGCTTGCGTTTAAATTCAGCGCTTTGGTTCAAATAGTGCTCCACGGACGACGCGACCACACCGGGTGCTTTGCGAAACGAGCGCGCGTCGTCGTCGTATTTGAGGATCAGTGACGCATACTTGAAACCCTCCACGTCCCAGCGGTAGCACACCCACCTGCTGACGTCGTGAGGAAACGCGCTGGGTGGCCAGGGTACGGTGGTTTCCAGCGAAATGTTGAGCGCGCACATGATCGAAGGATACATACTGGAGAAGTCGAACGACAGCTCGAGTCCCATCCCCAGTCCGGAATAGTGTAGTCCCGTGAGGGGGTCACACACGGCCCCTCCTATCCACGACATCGAGTCGTCGGTACCCGATGACCATTTCACGCGCGTTTTTTCATCGGCTCCAACGGGTCCTGCCCAAAGGCGGCGCGTGTCCAACGCGAACTTAAGCTGAGGCATTTGGGCCGAGTGGATGCTTTGCACGAACCCGCCAAACAYGTCGCCTCGGCCGTGCACGATAACGTCGATGTTGAGCGTGGTCCTGCATCTGTGAAACAGGGCCAACACAGGGTTCAGCGCTTTGGCTATCCGCGCGCACAACTGCGAGTCCACCAAGTTGTAGACGAGCACGGCAAACAGCGCCTTACCCCCGCTCTTTATCATCGCRTCCATCTTGTCGTAGCTCACGTCGGCGACCTTGTATAGCTTATTGTTCTGCTTCGCGGGGCGTCYGTGCAGCGTCCTGTGGCGCGCTACCACATACGGGGCCACGTCGTTTAGTTTCATGCTGGTGCACGCGTAGTTGATGTCTTTGGTGCCGGCCACCCGGTACAGGTCGATCACGATCATGCCGCACCCGTTCATCTTAAAGTGCCCCAATTTGGCTTTGTTTTTATTGAAGTCGCGCACACGGTTGTGCAGCGCCATAGCGTTACGCGGTGCCGACGGACTCAGCGCGGCCACGTCTTTGATCATCGCTTTGTACATTTCGATGTGGCGTACGCTTTCGAATTGGAACGTGGGTCCCGCGTTGGGATCCAGTTCACGTGCGACGAAAAGACCGTTCCATAGACGCAACAACTCGTCGCAGCTCTTCGCGTCCACCCCGCTGACGTCGCGACCGTACGCGGTCTTGGCGTAAAAGTACACGCGCTGGTGTAGCACCCTGACGTCAAAATCCGCGTTGTAAACGTACAGCAGCTCGACGCCGTGTTTGTGTAGTACCTTTATGGTATTCAGCAACAGGTCGTACTCGCTGGAGCAGGCGTATATTTTCATGCGCGCCACATCTTCTATATCCACGTTCCGCGCCAGTTCGCTATCGGGCGCGGGGTATTTGTCCGTTTTGGCTTTATTGTACAGGACAATCAGTTGCTTTCTGCGCACGTCCTTGTTGACTTTTAACACGTGCGTGTTCAGCACAACGATGGATACGCACGTGATTTCGTGCTGCTGGCCGGGTAAATCGGGAGTCAGCGTCGGAATCGTGACGCGTGAGATATTCGCAGCCTTTTGCTTGCACGTTTTGTTTAGCATTTCGACCTGCTTCGTCCTGAACGCTATCAGGTCGTCTACCGTTTTCTCCATACAGTACGGAAATGCATATCGGAACGATTCGCACATCAACGAGGGCGTCCTGTACGCGTCGTCAAAAACCGTTTCGATATCCAAACAGGCCGCTTTGTAGAAATATGGCGCGTGTTTTGTGTCGAACATCTCCGCGTGCTGCTCCGACGCGTCGTGGTCGTAGATCAGATCGGCCGGAGTCAACGTGTTATTGGCGCCTCCTCGGGTAATCTTCTTGGGACAAACAAAATACGTTTGCCCAAACATAACGTCCGAACACAACGCGGGGGTGTTGCCGTCCCTCGCTGGGTAAAAATCTCCAAACGTCAACGCGCCTTTCACCGTCTTCATGTACGCGGTTGCGAGCCTGATTGACCGGAGCGGTACGAGAAGAGCTTCTACAGAACGCTTAGTGTCCTGGTGTTCAAGCTTTACAAACAAAAAAGTACGCTCGCCACTTGTTGCAGACCGACGACCAGGCATCTTCGTCGTCGTCGTCGCGTGTCAGTTCCAGGTCGAAACCGACAACGGGTCTTAGACCGTTGACCTTAAGGTTGAYGGTACTGTAAACATCCGGGGTTCCGTTGGGCGAGTGTATAACRAGGGCGCGGCATAAAAGGGTTTCAGTTTCCGTATTAAAATATATAGACTTGATCATTATACCACACAAGGTTTTGGCCTCGGTCTGGTTTACACTCCTGCGCTTTGGGTACAGCTGTGGAAACAGCTCGTGTAACGCCGTTGGACCATCCATCTCACAACTGTTGCGCGTGTCGATAGAGTTATATACTTGATGTGGTAGACACGCATGCGCTTGAGTGTCCTATGTAACATTCGACGTTTGCGACAGCTTTATTAACAAACTTCAACGGACGCGGACGTTCTATTGGTAGACAACAAACCGCCCGCTAAGATGTCCTTCACAGCTCCACGATTCACGCGTGATATGGACACCGCGCTCCCACTAGCCGCTGTTTTACAACAACTGTGGCGATCTGTTGTTTAAAACTCCAACCGTCTGAGATTACTTGTGCATATTATACCGACCGTCCTCCACAGCCGGTTTACGTACACGTGTTTATTTTTGTATGTATCACATACTCCCCGACCGACCATTTCAAGGTATCCTGTTACGTACTTGTTTATTTATAGATGGTAATTATAGCTACCACATACTCCCCCAACTGACCATTTCAAGGCATCCTGTTACATACTTGTTTATTTAAAGATGGTATTTCTAACCACTATCCCGACCATCCAGCCACAGCAACGGGGTTTGTTTATACACACACACGTGTTCATTTATAGTCACCTAACATTCTTGTGCGCGTGGTGTCTTTTCCCGACCAACAACCATTCTCTGTAATTTGATTTTCCGCTTACTTATTTTTAGATATTGCTTGTACCGTATATTTTCCGACCGACAACCATTCTCTGTAATTTGATTTTCCGCTTACTTATTTTTAGATAGTGCTTGTACCGTATATTTTCCGACCGATCGTGCATACTTGCGTTTCTTTTTATAAATCCGACCGACCATTTACAGAACTCGGGGGCGGTTCGTGCTAGTTTATATATATCAGTGCCGTTGTCAGTTTGCCCTACAAAGTACGTGACTCTGGTTGTGTTGCGACAGAAGCGTCGCGACCATGCCTTGCAGACAGGTTATGTTCCCCGACGGTCCGGATTGTTGGTTGTTGCCTTGTATCGAACAAAATAACTCCGTGATCGATCGCGTGATCCTTCCACGCGATCGAGGGGTTTTTTTCCTGGCGATGCCTCGCGACAGAATGAGTACTACCGGTGTGGACGAGCTGTCGTTTTGCGGCCTTGTCGCTAGAGGATAAGGCATTGTTTCAACTGCTTTTGTACGCGACGTACTGTTGCAAAGGCGACGTGTTCCAAGTGACCCTTGAGGATCCCGACCTGCTCAGTATGTCTCTTCCGGTTCGTGAGGATTTCGCCTACGGACGCTTGTTTTGTTTCGTGTTGGATTTAGCGCGGTAAGAAGAAGATGTCGTACCATCCGATGTCGCTACCAACGGCCGCGCAACCGAAGGAGACGACAATGACGACATACACACACGCATTGGACACTGGACAAAAAGGCCTAATATCCGGGGAGATCCAAGAGTATGCAAGTTTACGTATCTGCCACATATCCAAAATGTTTCCGGAGCTATACGGGGAGATCTCATCTGTAACAGATCCTAGTACAGGATATCCTCNCGTCGACCGTGTGCGTCAAAGCGAGGTACGTTTTCTTTGCAACGTGACAGTACACCGAACAGCTGTTTTCGTACTCGAGTTTGACTCGCCGGTCTTTGACAAACGCATCGGTCACGTTCAGGAACTCCGCTCCTCCGTCGCGACGAGGCGATCTGGCCAAATACACGGGATATCCCTGATCGGTAAGCCGCCCGGACGGCTCTCTGATTAGTTTCTCGTGGCGATTGTGGGGACCTATCACGTACATACGTTCCAGCACGTCGTTGACGAGTTCCACGTGCACGTAGTTCAAGAAACCCGGAACCTCGTCGCCCGTCGACTTAAACTTACTCCGTATCGCGYCGCGAGCCCGCTCGGCGAAAGCGAGCAGGTCGGTCTCTACGGCSTCGGAGGAAGACAGCTCGCCCCTGTGCTCGCTCGACACGTCGCCGTCGACGCGATCRTCGCTCGGTCCGTAGCCCACCGACACCATTACGCTGTCCGTGTCGCCATAAATGACGGGACATTCGTGTCTGTAAAACGAGGACACGCACTTGTTCACCACCGCAATCTGCCTTCGCCCGTGCCCCGATATCAACGGGCCACACGGATGAGGAGCAGTGCCGTAGAACGCGTTGGCCAGCACTTTACATTCGCCCTCTTGTAGCTTATAGTATACGCGCGCGCTGGCCGCGATGTCCGGAGACTTGAGCTTGCGTTTAAATTCAGCGCGCTGGTTCAAATAGTGCTCCACGGACGACGCGAACACACCGGGCGCTCTGCGAAACGAGCGCGAGTCGTCGTCGTATTTGAGGATCAGCGACGCGTACTTGAAACCCTCCACGTCCCAGCGGTAGCACACCCAGCCGCTGAGGTCGTGAGGAAACGCGCTGGGTGGCCAGGGCACGGTGGTTTCCGGCGAAATGTTAAGCGCGCACATGATCGAAGGATACATACTGGCGAAGTCGAACGACAGCTCGAGTCCCATTCCCGGTCCGGAATAGTGTAGTCCCGTGAGTGGGTCGCACACGGCMCCTCCTATCCACGACATAGAGCCGTCGGTGTCCGATGACCATTTCACATGCGTCTTTTCATCGGCTCCTACGGGTCCTGCCCAAACGCGGCGCGTGTCCAACGCGAACTTGAGCTGAGGCATTTGGACCGAGTRGATGCTTTGCACGAACCCGCCAAACACGTCGCCTCGGCCGTGCACGATAACGTCGATGTTGAGCGTGGTCCTGCATCTGTG
>NW_013952981.1:58185-59178 GCF_001266775.1 Austrofundulus limnaeus | reverse complement strand
GGTTTCGGTTTCCGTATTAAAATATATAGACTTGATCATTATACCACACAAGGTTTTGGCCTCGGTCTGGTTTACACTCCTGCGCTTTGGGTACAGCTGTGGAAACAGCTCGTGCAACGCCGTTGGACCATCCATTTCACAACCGTTGCGCGTGTCGATAGAGTTATATACTTGACGCGGTAGACACGCATGCGCTTGAGTGTCCTATGTAACATTCGACGTTTGCGACAGCGTTATTAACAAACTTCAACGGACGAGGACGTTCTGTTGGTAGACAACAAACCGCCCGCTAAGATGTTCTTCACGGCTCCACGATTCACGTGTGATATGGACACAGCGCTCCCACCAGCCGCTGTTTTATAACAACTGGCGATCTGTTGTTTAAAACTCCGACCGTCCGAGATTACTTGCGCATATTATACCGACCGTCCTCCACATCCGGTTTACGCGCACGTGTTTATTTTTTATATATGTGTATCACATGCTCCCCGACCGACCATTTCAAAGTATCCTGTTACGTACTTGTTTATTTATAGATGGTAATTATAGCTGCCACATACTCCCTCAACTGACCATTTCGAGGCATCCTGTTACATACTTGTTTATTTAAAGATGGTATTTCTAAACAATATCCCGACCATCCAGCCACAGCAACGGGGTTTGTTTATACACACACACGTTCATTTATAGTCACCTAACATTCTTGTGGTGTCTTTCCCGACCGACAGCCGTTCTCTGTAATTTGATTTTCCGCTTACTTATTTTTTAGATATTACTTGTACCGTGTATTTTCCGACCGTTCTCTGTAATTTGATTTTTGACCGACCGTGCATACTTGCGTTTCTTTTTTTTTAATATATCCGACCGACCAACTCAGGGGCGGTTCATGCTAGTTTATATATACCAGTGCCGTTGTCAGTTTGCCCTACAAAGTACGTGACTCTGGTTGTGTTGCGACAGAAGCGTCGCGACCATGCCTTGCAGACAGGTTAT
>NW_013952981.1:53002-54658 GCF_001266775.1 Austrofundulus limnaeus | reverse complement strand
CACGTATAACGCGTACAATCGTGAGGTTACAATAAACCATAAGGCACGTGGGAATAACGAAATACAAAAATACGCGAGTCCAAAACATGGTTTGTTTCACACCCCCTTGGGCTACGCTTGTACACAAGGCAATTTYGCGACCCACACGAATTGTTGTCCAAGTTGAAATGTCGAACACTGCCGTGGCAATGGGCAGAACGCCCAGGACTATGGTCGGACGGTAGGTCTTTACTCTATCCACGATACCCTCGTCKCCTCTTGTGGTGGTCTTCAGTAATCTCCAAAACCAACTCTCGCGTCGACGCGTCACGATTATGTATCGTTCGACGCTCACAAAAGTCAACAGGATCACGCTGTATTGAAAACAGAACTGAAAAACACACGCACACAGGTTTTAGAAAAGGAGTAAGACATAATTTTTCTAATTTGCGCTTGAGGGGGAAAACTCACCGTTATAACACCTTTCAGTAGCGAACATAGACCGCGTCCTACGGTCCATCCGTAGGTGGGTATCGTTTGTATGATCCACGCGGGCATTATGAGCAATATGACCACGTTGCATACTCCAATTAGACGGAAGCACCTGTCTGTGTTAGACAATCGGCGTCGCGATTTGCTGATGCAAATAACCATGAACGCGTTGAGTATAATTCCGACAACSGCAACTGTACAGTATACCGCAAGCATAGAAAACAACACCGTCGGCTGCGCGATGCGACAACCGGGTCCTTGTGAGTATACGAATACACGGCTGGTGTTTGTGTGATAGCCCGAGGATATGTTAACGCTGGTATTCATCGTGTTGGTCTTGTATTGTCGTTTGTAACGGTTTGTTTATATGCACGTTTGTTATTATAACTCCGACCTACCGCATTAATGAACAAATCCCGACCGACCAATACTTGACTAGCTATGTCATTGCAATGTTGTTGTATCGCGTATAAAAGTCGCGTGAGGACCGCAGTTGTGTGCACGGTTCGAAACAAAAAATGTGTTCGGCGACGAACAAACGGGGCGCGTTGATTGTTCTGGAAGGAACGGACCGGGTGGGAAAAACAACTCAATGTAGGAAACTGATAGAAACCCTTCGAAAAAGAGGGGTGTGAGCCGAAGCAATGCGATTTCCAAACAGGAACACGCCGGTGGGGCAACTGATCGACGCGTACCTGAAAACTACAACGGCGGAGCTGAACGACCACGCGGTACATTTGCTATTTTCCGCCAATCGTTGGGAATCCGCGCCTCTGATGCGAAGCAAACTGCAGAGCGGTATCACACTTATCGTGGACAGATACGCGTTCTCCGGAGTTGCTTTCACTAGAGCTAAACCCGGGTTCTCTGTGGACTGGTGCATGAAACCTGACATTGGACTACCAAAACCGGACCTCGTTGTATTTCTACAACTGACTCCGAACGAAGCGGCGGCGCGCTCGCATTTTGGAACAGAACGATATGAAAAACGTCAGTTTCAAACGGCGGTTCAACAACAATTCCATCGCCTGATACGCGAGGACCCGTCGACGAATTGGACGATAATCGACGCATCGAGACCCGTTGAGGATATTCACGGCGATGTTGTGAATCGCACCATCGCGGTCATTAACGCGGCAGAGAAAACACCGCTGGTGGGGTTATGGTGTGTTAGTTAAAAAAAAA
>NW_013952981.1:50052-51840 GCF_001266775.1 Austrofundulus limnaeus | reverse complement strand
AACAATTCAATTAATATATTTTGTGTACACACGCAAAGATGTRTCACCTGTAATAAATGTCACAACACAAAATAGGTTCTCTTCTACACTTGTTTTCCTCATGATTATTATAGACTATGCATAGAACAGCACTCTATGTCATTTGTATTAAGATAAGTGCAGAAAGGATCAACACAAAATAGGTTCTCTTGTACACTTGTTTTCCTCATGATTAGTATAGACTATCCATAGAACAGCACTCTATGTTATTTACATTAAGATAAGTGCAGAGAGGATCATTATACACGATATAAACACATGATGATGAGTTGATGTCTTCAACGCGCCGTTGGTAGATTTATCAAACATCCGCGCTATGTTTTCTATCACAGCAAGGTCTAAAAAAAAAACAAATAAAAAATATTGTTAGTATAATACATGTTTATTAAATACGGATAAACAAAAAAATAAATAAATGTACCATCTTCGATGTCGTACGGACTCAAGTCGACGCTCGTGTCGACGTGTTCCAATTCTTTGAGCACCGGAACGTACGGTTTGGGACTTGCACCTCCCGTGCTACAATCCATACCGGGKAACTCTTGCACATCATACAAGTAATACTCTGGCGTGTCTCCGCATCCCGTAAATGCGTTGTTTACCAGATTGCAATTTTGATCAAGCAGTTGATTCGTTGCGTTCCACACTTTGGTAAAACCAATACTTTCTAATTTATAAATGTTAATGGTGTTTATCAGTGGAATGGAGACATGGGGCGTTTGTGCCGAATACATCAAAACTCCATCTGCCTCGTTGTTGCCGTCGCCGCTATGCGTTTTCTTTCTTGAATTCATCTCAAGCACAAAAGAAACTCCTCCGATACAATAATCACCGGCGTCTGTACACGAGGAGTATCTAATTGTAACTACATAACCCTCTTTGCTTTTGTGCGTCTGGTAAGAAAGTTCGCTCGCCCATTTTGGTCTATTGTTGTGAAAAAACATATCGTTGGGATTTGTTAAAAATCCAACCAGTTGTACGCTGTCCCCGATATAGCCGATTATCGGTTTCGGATATATCTTCGCGCCAGGGCGATCGCATGAACCGGTTGCGCACAACACCGTGTGCTGCATGTATCCAAGCACAATCATCGCGCAAATAGAAACGCGAACATCCATGATCGCCGTTTAAAACTCGATAGATAGTGCGAGGAGGCTTCTTTCTCCTTTTATAAACACACACACACTCATACCCTCCCCTCATCTATCGGGAGGCGAAGTCACGTCACGCGCTCTATCCACACAACATTGGCTACTGTGTTAGTCGGGGAGCAGCAAGGCGAGAAGGTTCCGCTCATTTAATACAAAAAAAGAACATTGTGTTCTTTGTAAGCCGAGCGGGTCACGTAAACCCACAAGATTGTGCTTACATAAAACCATCCGTGGTCGGTTGGTCAGACAACGTTCCGCACATTTAATACAAAAAAAAAAGAACATTGTGTTCTTTGTAGGCCTAGCGGGTCACGTAAACCCACAAAATTGTGCTTACATAAAACATCTGTGGTCGGTTAAACAGAATGACCCAATTGCGTACAAAAAGAACATTGTGTTCTTTGTAGGCCTAGCGGGTTACGTAAACCCACAAAATTGTGCTTACATAAAACATCTGTGGTCGGTCGGTCAGACAACGTTCCGCACATTTAATACAAAAAAAAATAACATTGTGTTCTTTGTAGGCCTAGCGGGTTACGTAAACCCACAAGATTGTGCTTACATAAAACCATCTGTGGTCGGTTAAACAGAATGACCC
>NW_013952981.1:43664-47584 GCF_001266775.1 Austrofundulus limnaeus | reverse complement strand
CGACAACGTCGGGTTCGTCGCTCATCAGGCGCCTGTTTAGACGCACAAAGTCTTCCGAATCGCGATTCGCGAATCGCGTCGGTTTCAAACCGCACACGCCCGAAAACAACCAACAATACCTAAAGTGAATCTTAGTGGGCAACACGCACTCGTGTACGGTAATCCACGACGGATATTGCAGGTCTCGCGCGTCGTGACATTTATCGCGTCCGTTCGCAATGGCTGCGGCTCCGAGTAACGATACGGGTTCGTTATCGAGCCACGAAAACGATCCCCGCATCSCGTACCCGCGAGGGCTTTCGCTCGAGCGCGCCGATATCGATTGGCTGCTCGAGACGAACACCGATGATCCTGTAGCAAAGAACTCGTCCGTGCCGATAGCGTGGAGCGCGGACTGCGTGCGACTCAGGGTATCCAAGTACGACAGAGATAAAGCCCGGGAGCGCGAGGAACACGAACGGATCGGCGAATACAATCGTCTGGTCGCGGACCGCGTGGCGCAGGCCGACTTGATCAAAACGCTGGGCTTTGTCGGAGCGAAAGCGAGAATACACGCGCTGCGTATGCGAAACGATCACATAAAGAAGGACGAGTCGGGACCCGTGATGTGCAGATTCGGCCGCATGATCGACAGAATATTCGAATATTTCCGGACGAAAAACATGAAGATGGAACCCTTTCAGCTCGAACTGATGCGAGGTGTGTTACTGGGGATCGCGCAAAAACAATTCGGGGACGCGTTGTACAAGTATAAACACGCGCTCTTATCGAAGATGTGTCTCGCGCCGCTCGGCTCGGAATCTTACGATTGCAACGCGCCGAATATATGCTACGAGTATCGCGTCGAAAAAGACTTTGCTCGTTACGCGAATCCGTACACGTTATGTTTGGCCCCCAGACAATGCGGCAAGAGTCTTATGATGTGCCTGCTCTTGGCCTCGGTGCTGCTTCATCTCGAGATTAATATTATGGTTCAGGCTCAAAATAAACWYATGTGCTCGACGCTGTTGTCGGGCGTCGAGCGCACGATGTTTGAACTCCAAGAACTGGCCTCCTTCACCGAGATCGAGAAACCTCGCGCTCAGGCCGGCAACCCCGAGAATCGCGTCTACAAGTTCGACCGTGGCTACAAAGGACCGTCGTACGCACACTTTTTGGCTTCGAGTAACGACGTAAGTATCGGCATCACTACACATAACACGCGCGTTTTTTTTGTTGTTGTTGTTTACATTACGAGAGCGTTGGTTTTTTTTTAATCTCATTAACCCGAGTCGAATCATGACCGATTCTATATAAATGTAGACGATGCTCGTCTTATAACCGCAAACGGTCCTAGCTGTGCATTTGGTGGTAGTTTCGTTTTAGTATATTTTCTGTCATATTTTTATTTTGTGTTTACACACATTATATTGCAACGCGATACGATCAAAAAATATAATGATCCGCAACAAGTCCGGTGTAAAACGTCAGGCCCCGTTGTGTTCTTATGCGCGAGCAGAAGAACGAGTCGTGATATGCGCGACTCGAGGTACCTCTCCGAGTCAACTCCATCTGTGGAACATCGGATCACAACGTGTACACTTGGAAGCGGACGCCGAGGTGAAGGTATACCTGGTGCACTCAGATTTAGATAACATCACCACCCGCAGATTGCGCGTCTCGACGAAGCAAACCGTCGAGACTCGCAAATCGACGCCGTGCGTGTTAGACGCGGACGTCGTTTATGTCGACGACCCGCCCGCGATTCCTCTCGACGTGTTGCGCGAAAGCGTACTTTGTGCGCTTTGTGAGTCCAAAGGTGTTGATTGTGCCAAATTCTTATCGTGCCTGGTGTCGGATCACGACGAACACGAGGCGGAAGACGAGTTAGGTTTGGCCGTGCAGCGGTTGTACATCGCTACGGTTTCCGAGCAGCTCAAAAGAGGCTACGACGCGATGCATCACTTCCCGTTGTTCAACAGATTGTTAAACTTATACTACCTCGACGCTCGGTCCGACGCGCTGCCCACGATCGCGGACGTCGTGTCGACCGGCGGACTGTTAGACAGGAGCGTCGAGCTTCATCAGGATTTACACGGAGTGCGTGTCAAGTGGGGCAAACGATTGTTTACGCGATGGAACTATCCTCCTCGATACGAACCCGCGGATCATCGAGTTGTTTCCGGAGAAGACATTGGCACCGCGACGACGACAAACGACGAAAGCGTCGTAATGGACGGCGGCGACGACGCGTTTGTGATCAATGCGGTGCGCGCGTTCAACAATCACCCGGGCACGTTGACCGACCGAGCGTTGGCGTTTCCGTACGTATACGTCGTAAGGTTAAGTTCCGAGTTGCGTTTCACCGATTTGGTGGAGTATTGCACGAATCGAAACGCGGGACCGTTGGGCTCGTTGCCAGCGAGAAAAGACTGGGGCGCGGTTAATCCGGTGCTGTTGATGGAAGATCACGGCGAGGGTGCTCGTTCGTACACAGTAACATCGCGCGGTTATCTGAGTACTTTGAAACAAACCAATCGAGACAAGTTGTTTTGTTTCAACGAAGTGTTTCTCCCCGGCAGACCCGTGAGCCGACTAAATTTGGACATTGACCTAAAGTGTTGCTCCGCGTGCGACGAGAAATTTAATGGCGACGCGACGTCTCGGATCGGACTTGTCAAGGTCATGTGTACGAGTTTGATTCTCGTCATCTTGGAGTCGCTCACGCGTTTGGGTCACATCAAACGGGAGGATATCGCGTCGTCTCAGGGCCTGGACGAGTACTCGAAAAACGTCGGTAAAATCTGCGTGTATATGCGATCTCCGCCGCGTGGTAAACCTACAAAAATAAGTCTCAGGATGCTGTGGTATCTTCCGGTAGATCTATGCAGCGTAAACGGCATCCAGGCGTACCACGCGCTGTTGGACACGATGCATCTCGTGTCTCTGCGATACGCTCTGCTATCTTTTCCCATCAACCCGGACRAGTGCGGCTTATGTTTGTTATCCGGACCGAAAGGACGCTCGGTTAACGGCGCCAAGATGTTGAAAATTCCCCGAGAGCGCCGATCGGAAGAGCGGCGCTCMGCCATCGACAAAGCTCCGTATTGTGTACGCAAATGCGTGCGGTTGCCCAACTGCGCCAAAGATGGGCGAGCTTTTGAGTACGTAACCACGATCAACGGAAACGACGACGACCCGGGGTTTGACAACCCGCTGTCGCTATCCGTAGGATTGTCKTCGAACCCGATGGGAGTCGGCGCAACGTCTATGAACCTTTGCGGAGAGGCGTTCATGGATGTACGCAACATCTCGAGGGTGAAATGCGTCGACAACGCGGACGTGGCGGACGAACGCGTGCGGCAAGAGGCCCAGAGGTTGAGAACTTTATGGAAAGTTCCGGTGGTTGTAAAGTTGCTCAACTCGGGCTTGACGTGTGTGGAGGCGACCGAAAAGTCAGAATACCCTTGCCCGAAGCATAATAGAGTACATTCAAATTGTAAACTTTCTGTCCTTGTGTTTGCCACGCGTACCATTTACAAATGTTTTGTTGAGTGACATGTGTATATTTGTTGTAAATAAACACTGATACACTGAACACAAGATTTTATTGAGATTTGTTTATTTTTTTTAACACACATCATCGACAGCACAAGTGCGTAAATAAACACAATTCTGTGACAACATTCTATTGTGATTTGTTTATTCTGTTTTATAAAAAACGCACATCAAGTGCGTACACATTATTACTGAGTTATGCGCGGTTCTTCCTGTGCGGCCTGCATGCCAGCTCGAGGTTGAGACGGCGAACTCTGTTGGATGTGCTCAAATATAATCTCCACGAGTTCGGACGGGTACGCGTGCAGTTGATCTATCGTGTGATACGAGTACGCGTCGTCGGTCTCCTTGCGTTTATTTTTTCCGCGAGGTCCACGTTGGGC
>NW_013952981.1:34799-39033 GCF_001266775.1 Austrofundulus limnaeus | reverse complement strand
GGACTATGTAAACCGCTTAATGTCGACGGCGACACCTACTCGCGATGTGACGTGCGCGACGACGAGGCGCTGCCCATGGACTGCCCGGTTGTGTGCGGTTCATCGTGTTCTGGACCGCTGTGCTACGACGCTGAAAATAACACTTTTGTATTACAGAACGCGTTTCCGGACGCGAGCCTGGACATTATGAGTAGCGCTTCGCCGAAACGAGTACGCGCCCCACATGCGGTCTACGAACACGACCTCGCGGAGTTTAAACGGCGCGTGGACGGGTTGGTAAACAACGCCTCGTTTGTGCGGAGGTTCGGCGAAGGCGTTTTACACGACGTCGCAAACATGCGAAACCTCGTCGACGAGTACACGCGCGCGGCAGAAAACGACGTCTCGATTCAAGATGCCGGACTGAAGAAGGCGCGAGAAAAATGTGTTCGGGTCAACACCGTGGCGACCGCTTCGATTATATTGTCGGCGATCGCGGCTCCGCTGCTATTATTTGTTGTGTTATTGTACGCTCGAAGATAATCTTATTTCACGCGATGGTACTATTAATTGTGCGCATTGTTTTATATAATAAAGCACTACAAGCGCGCTTTTTTTTGTTTTTTAATCTGTAAATTATATAGTAGAAATGGCATCGTTGCTTCGATCTATGATGGGTAAACGGGCGTCGGGGGGTATCATACCGGAGAGAAACAAGTACCGGTATGACCCAAAGTCCATGTCCGCCGGATTACAGAATTTCTTAGATTCGACCAAGCACGGAAAATTGGGTCTCACCGACACATCCTACGCGACTCTTAGAATTACAGAGGCTTTGTGTACAGTAGCGGGTCGTACAAGAAAYGGATGGTGCAAGTTCTGCGACGAACTTCTGGCTAAACATTTACCGCTGCGCGAACATCACAGAGCGTTGATTTCGCATAAGCTGTTTGTCACGATGACGGGTAGCATCGTCATGAGAGCCCTCGAAGAAGCTACGTATCAAGAYATTATAAAGTCACCGGGGGTTGATAAGCGTCCGCTAGATCTTTTATGCGATCGGCGTTTTGTGCGGAATTTATTGGCTCACGATACGAGCAAGACGAGCGACATGGAAGCRGCGGCCTATTCCGGTATCATGGCCGTGTTTATGGAGAAGGAAGCCATTGCGAACGGTGACAAAAGAGTCGGCGCGGCGCACGAACACGGATCCAAAAATCATCGTGCAAAATACGAAAATATGCCTCAAAAGGACGTAAACAATCTCCTGTCAAAGGCTCGTACCGATTTAAACAAGAACGACGATATGGCGCTCATTCTAGCAGAAATGGCCAACGCCGGATTCAAGCATCACTACGAACAMAGCGATCATCATCCCGAGTACTTCAATGGCGCGGAGATGTCAGAATGTTCCTTGATCGAAGCTATCATCGACGGACTGGCGTGCATATTGGAGAGAAATAACAATCACTCGACAGTGGCCGAGTGGATCGGTATGTTTAGAGCCGAAAGATTCGCTAAACATGAAAATAATTTAAACCTCGCAAAGGGCGTTCTCGACGCGCTGAAAACATACATTACGGCCGAGGAATATAAAAACCTGATGCAGTTTCGCGAGGTCGTAGCTAACCTGATTGGCGTCTCGGTACCTTGGGGTTTTGTGAAAACAACCGCAGATCTAATGCAYAAACCCAAACGCTTCGACAATCCCGAGATAAATGCCTATTTCAAATAACAAATATCGGTAATGTACACGCGTGCTATCAAACCCCTGTTATTATTGTGTTGTTACGTATACAAATTTGAATAAAAAAACATTGTTACAAACACGCTTTTCTTTTGTTTGGTCTTTCTTTATTGTGCATACACAAGAAGGGAAATCCACAATGAAACAGACATGTTACATAAATATCTGTTGATATTTTATATAAAAAAAATCAAACATAAAATATTGCACGGGTTATATATACACCCGGTAAACCAGTAAAAAAAAACAGTTTCAATTATTATTATTGATCAAAAGAGAACAAACATATTTGTATCAAAGTGAGTCCGCAGAAAATATAAAGAGATATATTTGCACCAACATCTCAGTGCGTAATAAAAAAAATAACATCGCCCGGTGCAACTCGGGTTTTTTTTTAAAGTTATATTGACAAAAACTGTATGTTATCACAACACCCCTCAGAGGGTACATAAAGATGCATCCACACACTATATTTTATCTAAAAAAAAACCATACAACATGACCGCAACAAATGTTATAACCAAGCCACGGGAGCAAAGCCCGTAAACAATATACGACAACCTGGAACGCGGCTTTTCCTCTTTATGTAAACGAATAGAAAACAGAATCGTTTACAGAGTCGAAATGCCCAATCCAATCCGCCTCAATCGCCTCGTTGCCGTCGTCGTAACACAGACTCTTATCGGCAAACAAGCGAGGGCCACATACAATCATGGAATCTGGCAGTTCTACGAGTCGCATTTCATCAAGAAGCGGTGCGTTGTGGGTCAAGTGGACAACGCCCTTGTCGCCAACTAGCGATCCTCGCATAGACAGCGTCGTGTCGTTGAGCATACCCCAAGCGTCCATCATAAAACCAGACACGTTACCCACAGACGCAGGCGGAGCTGTCATAACGCGACACGCGCTGACCAACGATCCCGTCGAACACAGTCTGGGTTCCGTGTTACACCTGTGGTTTTCAACATAAAAGAACCGCAGCCAACGTTGCGTGTCCCTCACATCTTGAATCGTGTAGCTCAAAACTGACTTTATAGTTTTAGTAGCGTAGTTGTTGGATCCATCGTCCACGACCAACGTCAAGTCGATGGCGAGTTCCCCCCCGACTCTCCACGAGTGCCAAGACGCAGTGGCRGATGGCATCGATCTTCCTCCGTTCTCCGACAAGAGTAATCGCGCGACGGTGCACGTCGCGCCGTCGTCCGGTCTGTTGACGCTAATGTACACCTCACCTTCTCGGTCCATAGTCAATCGGCCCGTGTTCGCGTACAAACCCGTTTCATAAACGGTTTTAGCGATCGCGATACCGTAAAGGCTCGTCACATCGTCGTTGTCGTACACAAACGGAACGGGTCTCTGCGATCCCGCGCGTGGTGCGCTTTCGGCGGCGATGGGTCCCGTCCAAGGTTCGGGTGACGATTTTACCGTCATGGTCCATGTCACGTTGCTCGCGGCTTCRGGCGGAATCCGGTGTCGACACACGGTTTTCCCGTCGTGTCTGGTTGACACACACGGGAACGCGTTTACGATTGCGTTCAATGTAGCCAAGGAAAGAGGTTTATTCGTGAGCAGATACGCAAATGACGATGCCGATCTCCGTCAAAAGGGTGTTCACAGAACACCTGGATGAGAGCAGTCCTTTACCGGCTTTMGTTTTTCGACAACGGCGCGCTTCGTCGAGTTTGAGAACTTGCAAATGCGGATGCAGACGAAACGTTTCTTGGAGGCTTTCGTGTAGTGCGTCGTTATCTTGGACGCCGCCGCCGCTGTCCGAAGTGGACCGGTCAACATGTTGCATGTTGACGTCTTGCGCAAAAACACAGCATACCGCGTGAGTGGTTACAAGACYGACCACAAACAACCACACCGAGAAACGAGCCATCGTGTATYAGATGCTGTCGTTGTTTTTTAATTCTGCGTACAACCATTTGAGTGTTAGTACTATATATACATATTCCCGGCTTAATACCGACCGACCCAACAACGTATTATATAAACTCTATATCCTCAACCGACCAACCGATAGGTTTTGACATAAAAAACATCCGTATTTACGCGTCATTATACCGACCGGCCATAAATATCGTGGGCGGGTTTGATATTTATACAAGTGTCCTTGCGCTCYGTTTTGTCATAACACATCTGTTGCGGATAAGGAGGTTGTGTACGCTCCTCTTGAGATTTTTTTTGTACGATATGCCAGGTGAACACAAATCCAAGACCGGTGCGGATGAGAACTGGGTCGGCTTGCTAAACGAATACGCGATTAAAAATGGATACGGTGTGCGTTATAGCTTCACCAGCGAAGGACCAAAACACACACTTACCCATCGAGCCGAATGTGTTTTAACACTAATTTGACTAAGGCTGCGCTTTTTTGCGCAGGAGACCTTGGCCTCTAAATCCCCCGCTCCCCTGCTGTGAGCCACATAGTGTCTATTATTATGCTAAAGAGGCGCACGCACACCTAGAGACACACCTAACCCTAATCACTGCTCACCTACATGT
>NW_013952981.1:24443-33704 GCF_001266775.1 Austrofundulus limnaeus | reverse complement strand
GTGTCTGGATTACCTGCAGGAATTTGTCGAACAAAAGGCCACTAATAGCCCTCAGATTGCTAAGAAGAAGGAGGGGGTTTGTCCTCAGGATCTTGAAATTTCAGTCAAGCTAGTGTTAAGCGGTACATGTTTGACGACCTTTGGTGAGGATTCTTCGAAACGGGCGGCTAAAAGTAACGCGGCCCAGGAGATGTTGCTGCAACTCGAAAAAGGAGAACGCAACGCGGAGTCTGAAGAAGATATAAACGCCGGAGGTGCTCCGATCGTTGACGTTCAAACAACTGTATTACAACAACAGGTCCGTTCTATACCGACGGAAGATTATATCAGCGTSTTACAGGTAAATAGAATGGTCAAAAAAATACATTTTTTATAAGAAATAATGCAACTGTGCGCGTTATTAACGTATGTTTTTTTTCCCTTAGGAAAATAGCGAACTAGTACCAGAATATAACTTCTTCACGAGGCGCCCGAATTCTGGTGTGTTTATWTGCGAGTGTAAATGCTCCTTGGTCGACGGATGCGACGACGTCGTTATTGTAACGGGTATGTTTTCCCGACCCGTTGATACCATCATCATATATAACGTGTCATTAAGCATCATGTTTGTGTTTGTTTATGTTTCAGCTCAAAACAAGAAGAAAGAGAAGGCTAAACAATTGGCTGCAAAGAAAGCGTTGTTTTACCGCGCACGGTGCGACACGACAACCGAGTAGAGAGACGCGATGGACCTCCGTCAAGTTATAAGCAACGGTACCGCAAGCAACGGTACCGCGACTATCTGTTGTCACGAAGACTTCAACCACCGTTTTTGTTATTGGAGTTTAGTTTTGGTCATTCTAGTGGCCGCATATCTATGCTCGTGTTGTCTTTATAGTACGGTCCGTCTTTGTATGCAAACTTACAAACAAACTGTGGAGCTACATAAATTTAAAAGATCGTTTGGAAATTATGTATAAAAAAACAAATACACTGTTTTATCTTGTGATAAATAGTGTTTTAATAAAGACATGTAGAGTACGCCGCTGTTGGTTTCATTTATTTATATGCACAAAAAAATTATCTGCCAAATACAACATACACAACCAATTAATATACCAAACCACCAGCGCGAATTTTTTTTTCATCGGATCACAGCTTTTGTTTATTTCTCTCAATGGAGTCACAATGTCGTTTCTGATATTAGTTTTTATTGTTTCCAACAAAAAAAAAAGTGTTCCTGGGTGTAGGGAACCGGAAGATGGTGAACTCCTCCATCCTCTAGAGTCACTGCACTCAAGCGCCGGGTTGTTGTTGTTCCTGTTCCTTCTCTTGATGATGGTAGGATGATAACACCGACGAATCTTGAGGTTGTATTTCACACGTGCTCTGTTCCGTCATTGCGCATGTGGTTGGCATATACACAGAATCGTAACCGGTGTGAGTTGGGTTACATACACTATATATATATTTACGGCGACTCAAGATCTTGTAGGATATCGCCGCGGCCACACCAACTACCACCATAATAGGCGCAGCTATTAGAGATATTCGTATCCAGTCGTTGTTGTTATCTGTTGTTGGCCACCACCAATAATAATACTGGCTTGCGTCGTTCTCAATCATCATTTTATATATGTGTGTAGTTGTTTTTTCCCCTAAGCAATAGGTTGTTCAAGTATTTAAAATAAGAACAAGACAACAACGTTTTATTACGGTGATTTCGTTTAATAGTTTAGTATATAAAAAACAATGAAAAAAAATAAACCACAAAAAACATATATATTGCATACAAAAATGAATAAAAAATATATAAAAAACATAGCAACAAGGCACCAATGGTAGAATCAGCAAGGCGCCACCAACAGTAAATCATCATTTCATTCGCGTCATTGCGGTCAGTTAAATGTTAGTCTAATTATAAAATATATATATATATATTTTTACTGAGTGCTTATAAATGACATTAGGAATATGAGTATTAAAATGTAAACAAATATAATACTTTCGTAATAAAACACATATAAAAAAAATGATCAGCCTTCATGTAAAAAAACAGTAAGAAATTAACGCGTCTTGTTTACATCAATCTCATTTGCAACATTTAAGACATAATGCCATATCTGCTTGTCATTGTCTGCATGCTCACATCACCGTAATCGCCTGACCCGTGTACACTGGTGAATATTTGCATGATATCAACAATTTCGTTGTTGTCCGCCGACACTCTGGGGTACAGAAAGAACTCGTCGGCCAACGAACTGTTGAGGTGGCCACCGATGCGCAATCGACGCACTTTCCCAACGTTGAACGATGGTACCTCGTTACTGCGCAGCGAGGTATTCATGTGACATTTTGCCGCGATCCACGTAACAACATCGGCAAGAGATGGTAACATTTCACACGGAGCGGCGTCGAGAACAAAATTGACGGACCCGTAAGCRTATTCCACCCACTTGGTCAGGAAATATATCATCAATCTAAAGTCCTGAGTGTCGAGAACCGCCGGCAGTTCGGTCAGTGTTAGCTGCACATTAGTTTCTTCATCTTGRCACCACATGATCAAAATTACCTGAGTTGTAAACACAAAACAYGCCCAATGAAAAGTATATTTGTCCATCGCGACGTTGAACAGCTTACACAGGYTCCGGTCGGGTTCCAGCATATCGGTCACATTTGTAGGTTTCTTTGATCCGGTTGCGATGTGATTCCAAAAGTTTCGCGTGTGTGGAATTGCGACATATCTGTGCGCTTCTGTGATATTTAGCGGCGTGTCGATTGGCCATCTGAATGACACGCGGTCTYCGTTGGTCAGTAGAACATTAAACACTGCAACAACATAAAACAACAAACATTTATTATCTTTTTATTTTGTATAACATATTATTACAGAAATATTTAATAAAAAACATACCTTCGCACAAGTTCACATCGGGTTGATCCAACATAGCTTGTACTCGAGCATTTGAGGCACCCGTGTCTCCGTCGAGTATCATGTTCCATTTGTGGTCTGTGTGCACRTGTTGCCAATGCGCGAGGAGGTTCGCGTTTGTGTTGACTATTCCGGTTTTCATCTTGATGTTGTGAGATTTACACGTTGYCATCCGGTTTTGATTGTTGGCGGCGTTGTAACATTTCGTACAGACGACGCATCCGCAYGTGAGCTGCATCGGTTGATTGAACCCAATTGTATATTTTATATTGCATATCAAACTGTCGTTGAATGTGCAGTCGCACAGGGAACATCGACTAAACTCAAATAATATTTGTTGAATAAACGAAACGTTACTAGTTGCCGTAGAGTCGCCGTGTTGTTTTGGGTTGTTTTTGAACACATCTTCTTGTTGAACCGTTGTTGGTGAATCTGTAGTAACAACAGATTCTTTGGTTGTTTCCGCAACCGGTTGCGGTGGATAGAAAACGCCGATGTTTTCGGCAGCAGCTCTGTTGCTGTTGTTCTCTGTTGTGTTGTTTACGGTAACAGACGGTGGCGGTGAGGGAGGAAATACATCAATAATGGGTCTAAGGAGTGCCTCCAGTGGATCGTAGTAGACTTGCTGTTGAATTGTGAGTGGGTTGTCGATTGTCTGTCTAATAATAACAGTAGCATGCGATGCAGCCGCGTCGTCATCGTTGTTGGTGCTCTGTTGTGGTGTGTCAAAATAAATGTTATTCTGGAACAACAGGGCGTCATCGCCTCCTCCTCCTCCGACAGCCTCGGATTTTTTCTCATTGATTTCCCCGGACGTATTGAACATATAATCTTCGTTATCCTGCACATTCTGGTCAAAGAGCTCGTTGAATCTGTTCACAAACGCCACGTCTTGGTGAGGGGACAAGTCAAAAGATGCCGTTGGCCTGTATGTAACAGATAATTGTTTTTGTTATTAAAAAAAACCATTTTATTGCACATGTCATAAACAACTATTGAAAACAGCGAGCTCTTCTTACATAGTAGACAGCGGCGGTTGTATGTTGTAAATCGCAGATGATCTTTCTCCGTTGTTAATTTCACTTGAACCGGTCTCCGTTGCAGGCGTCGTYAGAGTTCTGTAATGAGGAAAATAAGATAAACGGTTTTTTATATATAAAAATACATTGATTAAAACTTCTCTTAATTATAAATTTTTCAACTTACAATACGCTCTGGTTTTCAAAGCGCACATCTTTTTTTGCTTCTTGTTCTTGATTTTCTCTTTTTTCCGGTCCGGACATCTCTTCTGTTTTCTGCGCAAACATAGCGCTAGTTTCTTCAATTATAGAACGCATATCTCGTAGAATGTCGTCCGTTTGTATATTTGAAACATTACTGTTTTTAATGGTTATTCCATCATCCTCCTCCTCGAGACAATATTGTGTTTTATTTGCTTCTTTTGATGCGACATCTTCATCTGTTCCAACGAGTTGCTCGTCGTCAACCATTTGCAATGTTGAGACTGTGGCCGTCGTTGTTGTTGTTTCTTTGTCTTTATTTTGTATAAGAGGACCGTTTGCCGATTTCAACAACTTGTTGTCGATTTGCTCCGTAGCGTCGCTTGAAGGGATGTGTTGTAATCCAACTTGGACTTTTACGGAAGACGTTGTTACTATCTTAGAACTTGATGAAGATTCTTGTTTTTTGTTAAAACGTGATGTTGGTAAAATGTTGTCTTTGGTCAGAAGTTCTTTACTGGACCTTTTTTTTTTGATCATGTGTTTTTTTAACATTTGTTGTTTATCGTTTGTGTCTCCATTGACCACGAGGCTCTTCTCAATGTCATCATACTCTGCCGCTTCCGAGCTAGTGTCAGTTACGTCGTCGAAAACCAATTGAATTTGCGGGGAGTGTGCGGGTGATAAATGATGATGATGTTGGTCGTTTTGTTTGTCGTCCGAATCCGA
This sequence comes from Austrofundulus limnaeus, assembly GCF_001266775.1. Lineage (NCBI taxonomy): Eukaryota > Metazoa > Chordata > Actinopteri > Cyprinodontiformes > Rivulidae > Austrofundulus > Austrofundulus limnaeus. The sequence continues at coordinate 28,844 of NW_013952981.1, read as the reverse complement.
TGAGTCTGGTCCGTTTTTGTTTGAACGCGTTGATGTCGAAGGTTGAGATGTTATGTCTTCTTTATGTTGCTCATCATCGGAATCCGATGATGAAGATGATTCTGAACCGGAGCCATCGTCATCAGTGTCAGAGTCCGATGATGATGATGATGATGATGAGCAGGATGATGATTCAGATGTACTTGTATCAAGCTTTGCCGCTTTACGCGACACCACAGACTTGGGTTTTTTTGGCGCGGGTTCGTCATCGTCGGACGAGTCTGATGTTGCTGAGCTATCGGAAGAAGACGCGTGCTCTCTATTGCCGCGCGGGGTAACAATGCGTTTGGAAGATGACTCCTCGTATTTACTCGATTGTGGTTTTAACCAGCTGCGTTTGCGGCGATGTATATGCGACGTCGTCTCCTCAACTCTTTGTTGTTGCCTTGTTGTTGATTTTTCTAATGCTGTACCGCTCTGACGTTGTTGGGTCTTTGTTGTTTCAAAATGTTGCCGTTTTAAWTGATAACCTCTCCTTTGGTGTTGTGATGTTGAAGAGGTGGTCGGGTTGTTTACAGGAGTTGTTGTTGGTCCGCTGCTTTCAACGCGTCGCGATGGTGGTGATGTCCGGTGACCGTGTCGCGTATACGACTGAGCCGGTCTGATGTTGCGATTGTCTTGTTGCGCGTTAAATCTACCATCGCCGTTGTATCTACTGCGATCACTCTTGTCAACACGGTGATCTGTGTAATATCTACTATCGCGAGGCCGTGCCTGATAATGAAGTCGTCTTCTGTTATAATCTCTCGTTASATGCCGCGGTGCCTGCTGTTGCCCGTACATGAGATGATGTTGTTGGTCCGGTGGTGGTATRTGCTGCTGGTAATACTGTTGATGATATTGACCAGGGTATTCCCAGTTGTTGGTAGCAACGGTGTAAGGGTGCGGCGGTGCAACAACCGTCTGTTGCGCGGCGGCCGTAAACATAGATTGTTGCGATGGTGGTTGCGTTGGTCTTTGTTGCCTCCCTTGGTCACAAACAACATCTACGTTATATGTATGCTGTTGAGGCTGACCAGGATTTGGGTATACCGTGTTGGGGTGCTGTGCATATGCACTGTAAACGATAAACAAAAAAAAGAGAGGATGTAATGCTCGCGCWGAATAAAATGAGAACAATTTTTTTTAAGAAAAACTATATGCGCGCATATAAGACTTCAATCAATATAAACACACCTTCTTCGCGGCTCTTCGTTGTTCAGTTGTCGTCTTCGTTGGGCCATGTTGCGAATAACCTCAGGAACGCCGTTGTGGTCGCGCGTATCTTGTCCGTATACGTTATTGTAGCTTGCCATGGGTGATTGTCTTGTAGTTGGGTCCTGAGTTTGGTATCKTCTTYCGATGTTTGCACCGCTTCTGTCTCCGCGTTACTGATCTGGTCACGGTATGTTGGAGCCGTTTTTATACAGAAAGAAACAAAAGGTATAACTCCTCCTTTAACGGATTCTATTCATCGTTTAATCCTTTAAGTGGCGGTTGTCAACTATAACGGGTTAATCATCACAGGAGCACATMTAATAAAACTGCTAGACTCTTTCTACCAAAACCGGTTCTACTGTCACGGTTGGTGCAATCTGTGTAAATAAGCCGCGTCTTAAGCGAGCGATCCTTTTAAATCAATACTTCGCTACATATAACCGACCGACTATAACGTTACACTGGAAGCTTGTGTGACTATACCGACCGTGTAGATCGTTGTTGCTTTTTATATAGTTACTTCAACCAATCACGCGTGTGAGCTTTTGGTTACGCCTCTTGTGCTTTTCCGCCGACTGACCAAGTTAAACTTGGCTCGCGTGGTCGGTCCACTCGGCGACCAAATACGCAAACACGGCTCCGGTTACGCCTCTTGTGCTTTTCCGCCGACCGACCAAGTTAAAATTGGCTCGCGTGGTCGGTCCACYCGGCGACCAAATACGCAAACACGGCTCCGGTTACGCCTCTTGTGCTTTTCCGCCGACCGACCAAGTTAAAATTGRCTCGCGTGGTCGGTCCACCCGGCGACCAAATACGCAAACACGGCTCCGGTTACGCCTCTTGTGCTTTTCCGCCGACCGACCAAGTTAAAATTGGCTCGCGTGGTCGGTCCACCCGGCGACCAAATACGCAAACACGGCTCCGGTTACGCCTCTTGTGCTTTTCCGCCGACCGACCAAGTTAAAATTGRCTCGCGTGGTCGGTCCACCCAGCGACCAAATACGCAAACACGGCTCCGGTTAAGCCTCTTGCGCTTTTCCGCCGACAGAGTTTCGGGTTACAGTTTGTTTGTTCGTAGACTCATGTAACATTTACCCGACCGTGTATTTCATAAGGACTCGATACAAAAGCCAGTCTCTCTTGTTGATGGTGACCAAAACGAATCCGAACGGAACCATGAACATTACAAACCACGCACATTCCAGTAGAAAAGCCGATAATGACGACTCGATTCCGCTTTCATGTCCAACGGACGAGGGCAGACGCGGACTCGAATATTTACTTAGGATTCATCTGGATGTCGAGACGAGACGAGGTGACTGTGCGTTGCAAACAACAACAAAGCAACGGAGATGGGAGAGTACATATCACGCGTACAAATTAGGCACGATTGCGTGGTTTGCGTGGTATTTCAAGAGGTCTCCAACAAACAACAAGTGTATAATCGCGGCTCTGGACCTTATGGACAGATATATAACGCGATACACGGGCAACGACGAGCGCGTATCGTCCACATTGCGCAACATGCATTCAATTGCCTTCACGTGCCTGGTTATGGCGAATAAAATGTTTGCGAGTAACCTAGCTGCAAACACGAGAGATATCGAGCGATTCCCCGAACTGCCGCGGATAAAAGGCGAGTCAAAAGAATATCAGCGTTTTACGAAAAGGCTCCCTGTACACGAAATAACCCACATCGAGTTTGAGCGCAAGATAGCGATTACGATGAACGGGGATTTGTTTACGACGGACCTCGAACGGTTGGTGGATGTAATTTGTACATATCTTCAACAGAACCCCGATTTCGCCGGGGCGAACGACGCGTCGTCGACAAAAGGTCATCGGGAGCTCGCCGTTTCGTATTTTATCAAGACGGAATTGGAGGAGGGTTATACGAGGTTTTACCGGTGGCAACGCATAATGAGCGCCTGTTTGTTCGCCGTCAAACACACCACGGGCGCCGAAGACGATGTTGTAGAAAAAACAACGAAGCTTCTTGTGAACATCGGCTATGAGGATGGACTCGACGGAGTGTTGACGTGTTTACGTATGCTGGACGAAAAAGAATGTTTGGTGTGCTCTGTGACATTTCCTAGCAAGGACATGACCGACGCATTGAGATACATCGCTGGTTCGTATTGTACGCTCTGTATGCAGAGTTGCCAATAAAGCGCGAGTATCAAGAAATAAAATGACCGTTTTATCGGTTTGGTTTCAGGTGACACGCCCGTGTGTATAATACATACTTGAGCACGTAAACTGTACATTATTACTATAGATTTTACTTGTTTACGCGACGGTCTCGTGTCGTCTCTGTGTTTTTCATTACACGAGGATTGCAAAAAAAACCTGTTGAAAATTGTGGCACAAGAGAGGTGTACAGAAAAGGCTTTATCGCGTAACCGAATGTGATATTAAAAATGTGACAAAGGATTGTATGATGGCAAGAGCTGCGTCGTGCGCGCAGCGGTTAACGAAAATAAAAGAGACAGCGATCACAGTGAGCTGTGCGCGGAATACGTATGACTTTAAAAACACCATCTCAAACATCACAAGTTCTTCTAAAATGTTGTTGTTATGTGTATTTACAATGTTGTTTCGATAATAAAGAAAAATATACAACTAACCCACTCGAAGTACGCGTCGTCTTTATTAAATTGTGTCATTAAAATTTCACAACAAATGGGACATGGATGTAGCGGCAGAAACACACTTGTTTATACGCGCGATGTTGTTGGATGCAAATAACATGGATCGTGTTGCCTTAGAGCCTCCCCGCGAACACGTTCTACGGTCCATTAAGATAATACTCGATACAAACATGTTTGGCTGCGTGAACAAAGGCGAGTGCTGTTGGTTATAACCAACATTATTCAACCATTTTTGTTTTATAAAAAAAAGTAAAAAAAAAAGTTTTACACAATGTGCATGTTATTATCATTACAGATATATTCGCGACCTTCTTGAATCAACAAAAATCGCTCTACAATTTGGAGGAAAAACTCTCCCAAGTGGCTAAACATTTATTTTCTGATGGCGTTGTGAACCGGGGACGAGTTTTGATGTTATGCTTGCTTGCGCGAGCCGCCACCGTCGCGTTGGTGAACGTCGGAGCTGCCGATCATTCACGAGTGGAGGGTATCGCTCGTACAATCTCTGATTATC